>NW_016107965.1:699239-700408 GCF_001604975.1 Cebus imitator | reverse complement strand
ATATATATATATATATAGATAGATAGATAGATATAATGTGTGTGTGTGTATATATATATGTGTATATATATGTGTGTGTGTGTGTATATATAAACAAAAACATTCCACCTTGTAAAGATGAGTGATTTATTCTGGAGTAGACAACTGCCACCAGGTGGCACCAATCCTAGCTGGCCTGGGCTGATGGGGCACCCCAGCTGTGCAGGCTCGCCAAGGCCACTTTAACCTCAAAATAAGGCAGGTCCGCACATCACACGGTTGTATTTCTGGACCCCACTTACTGGTTATGAGAAGATTTTACCATTTATTTGATTGGTCTTGCTAACTGTGCTGTACAAATCTTCCATATCTTAAATTTTAGGGGGTCTATTTGATTAGTGAGAAAGATGGTTAAAATACCCATCATTGACAATTTTTCCTAGTAGTTCAGTTTTTGGGCTTATATATTTTGAAGTTATGTTTTAGGTGTTTAAGGGTTCACTCCTGATAGTCAATTATTCTTTTGATCAAAATGAAATATCTTTTTCTGTCCCATTTGATCCTCTTCTCTTTAAATTATATAGAATGTCTACAGCCATAGCACTCTGAATGTGCCTGATCTTGTATGAATTCTACAGAATCTGACTGTTATTGCTAAACCAGCATTTTGTTAACATTTGTTTGATATATCTTTTCCTATGTCTTTTTTTTTTTTTTAATTTTGAGACAGGGTCTCAGTCTGTTGCCCAGGCTGGAATGCAGTGGCACGGTCATGGCTCACAGCAGCCTGGGCCTCCCCGGGCTCATGTGATCCTCTCACCTCAACCTCACAAGCAGCTGGGACTACAGGTGCACACCACCACACCCCTAATTGTTGTATTTTTTTGTAGAGACGATGTCTCCCTATGTTGCCCAGGCTGGTCTTGAACTCCTGGGCTCAAGCAATCCACCCACTTTGGCCTCCCAAAGTGCTGGGATTACAAATGTGAACCACTGTGTCTGGCCCATGCTGTCTTAATTATAATATTACAGCATTTGGAAGGATAATATTCTTCAGTGCTCTCCTAGTCATTGGTCATTGTTCTTTATGCAGTTCCACAAGAAAACTATTTAGATTTTTACTGAAGTCACATATGACATCTTTACAGTGTTGAGCTTTTCTGTCCCTGTTTTTTTTTTTTTTTTTTTTT
>NW_016107965.1:669232-698959 GCF_001604975.1 Cebus imitator | reverse complement strand
CCATGCTGGAGTGCAGTGGCCTGATCACAGCTCACTGCAGCCTTCACCTCTTGGCTTACACAATTCTCCTACCTTGGCCGCCAGAGTAGCTGGGACTACAGGCGCACACCACCACGCCCAGCTAATTTTAGTTATTTTTTTTTTTAGACGGAGTTTCACTCTTGTTGCCAGGTTGGAGTGCAGTGGCATGATCTTGGCTCACTGCAACCTCCGCCTTTGGGTTTCAAGCGATGTTCCTGCCTCAGCCTCCTGAGTAGCTGGGATTACAGTCACGCAACACCACGCCCAGCCAATTTTTGTATTTTTAGTAGAGATGGGGTTCCACCATGTTGGCCAGGCTGGTCTCCAATTCCGGACCTTGTGATCCACCCACCTTGGCCTCCCAAAGTGCGGGGATTACAGGCGTGAGCCACTGTGCCTGGCCTAATTTTTATATTTTGTTTTAGAGATGGGAGTCTTGCCATGTTGCCCAGGCTGATCTTGAACTCCTGGGCTCAAGCAATCTGCCTGCCTCAGCCTCCCAAAGTGCTAGGATTACAGGCATGAGCCACTGGACCCAGCCTATTGACCCATCATTCGTAATATCTAAAGACTGAGAACAACCTAAACCTCCATCACTAAGGGATGGGTGAGTAAATTATATATGCATACAAAGGGATACTACACAATGTGAAAAAATATTAGCACCTATGTGCTGATATGGAAAGATCTTCAAGATATATTGCTAAGGTACACAATAAAAAGATACATAGGGCCAGGCACAGAGGCTTACGCCTATAATCCCAGCATTTTGGAAGGTCGAGACGTGCGGATCATGGGGTCAGGGGGTTGAGATCATCCTGGCTAACATGGTGAAACTATCTCTACTAAAAATACAAAAAATTAGCCGGGTGTGGTGGTGGGCACCTGTAATCCCAGCTACTCAGGAGGCTGAGGCAAGGAGAATTGCTTGAACCCAGGAGGCAGAGGTTGCCGTCAGCTGAGATCATGCCACTGCACTCCAGCCTGGGTGACAGAGCTGACTCAGTCTAAAAAAAAAAAAACTTATACAAGAATGTTCATAATTATCTTATTCATAATAGCTAAAACTGATCATTCAAATGTCTACCAACATGTAAAGTATGGTGTATTCATATAATGAAGTGCTACACAACAAAGAACAAATAACTAATATACCCAACGACACGGATGATCTCAAACAATATTGAGTCAAAGACGTCAGACACAAAGAGAACACAGTGCATGGTTCTATTTCCATGCAGAGTAAGAGGAGGTAGATCGAATCTATGGTGATGGTAGCCAGAGGGGTGTTACCCCTTGGGGAATGGGGAGGTGAGCCTGGACTGAAAGGGGCAAAAGAGGACCTCCTGGGGCGGTGGACATGCTCCATGTCTAGATCTGGAAGGTGGTTATACTGGCTTTTATAATGTACGTTAAAAAAATCACCTAATTGCATTTTCGGCGATTTTTCTTTCCTTTTTTTTTTTTTTTTTTTTTTGGAGGCAGGGTCTGGCTTTGTTACCCAGGCTCAAGTGATCCTCCCACCTCAGCCTCCCAAGTAGCTGGGCTTACAGGCGCGCGCCACCACGCTCAGCTAATTTTTGTATTTTTAGTAGAGACAGTTTTCACCATGTTGGCCAGGATGCTGCTCTCGATCTCTTGTCTTCGTGATCCGCCCACCTTGGCCTCCCAAAGTGCTGGGATTACAGGGGTGAGCCACCTCGCCCAGCTCCCAATCTTTCATTTTTTTCAACAGACAGGGTTCACTATATTGCCCAGGCTGGCCTTGAACTTCTGGGCTCAAGTGACCCTCTTGCCTCATCCTGTAGAGTACCTGGGACTACAGGTGTGTGCCATCATACCGGCTTTATACTTTAACTTTTAAAAAGGCATATTTCTAAAAAGAGAGAAAAAAAAAACAAGATTCAGACTAGTGTGCATAGTAAGTGCATTAAAAAATGGGAGAAAGAATATAAAATAAAATGTCTTACCAATAAGTGCAGAGCAGTAAAAAATAAAAAAGAAAGAATATAAAGTCATGTTTGCTTAAACGACGACGACCCTCAAGTCTAGAGGACACAATCTACTTTGGTGGTGGATTTACCAGAAGGGTCCAGGGAAGGGAGAGAGAGGCTTTTCACCTTTTTATCGTTTTGGACTTTTGACTCCTAAGCAAAAATTACTCATTCAAACAATTTTAGAAGTTTAAATTAAGAAAGAATCCAGCCTGAGAACTGCTGCACTTGAATAGGTGAGTTCATGCCATTTACTTCTGTCATTTGAACTTTTCCTCTATCCTATATTTGTACTTCTCGTTTACCAGGATTTTCCCTCTTTCATATGGTTAGTGGGTTGAATTTTGTTGTTCCATTCCCCACCTGTGCCCAGTAATTTGAAAGGTTCTGTCTGTCCTGCGGTCACCCCCCACTTAACCCGCCTACTGAAGCTCATTGTTTCACCATGTCTAGAGTTGGCCATTATCTATAACCTCCCACCAAGAAGGTCAAGAGCCCTTGCAGACATCTGCCTTCTACTCTTTCCCTCAGCATCCCTCTCCCTATATATTTTGGAATTTTAGACTCAAATTTGGCAGGGAGAAAGTTTTAAAGAGAAATTAATGGAAATACTTAATTTTAAATAATTTTACAAGGTGCGGTGGCTCCCACCTCTAATCTCAGAGCTTTAGGAGACCAAGGTGGGAGGATCACTTGAGCCCAGGAGTTTAAGACCCTATTTCAGAAAAAAAAAAAAAAAAATTAGCCAGGTGTGGTAGCATACAGGTAATCCCAGCTACTTGGGAGGCTGAGGCAGAAGGATCATTTGAGCCGAGTTTGAGGCTGCAGTGAGCTGTAATTGGGCCACTGTACTCTACCCTGGGTGACACAGCAAAATTGTCTCTAAAATAAACAAACCTATACTTACCATCGTGGGTCTTAACCCCATTACCTTCTCCTGAATTCCTTTTTATTATATATCTACCAGTAATTCCTTTGTTGTAGGTTTATGGGTGGTAATCTTTTTAAATTCTTTTATACTGTATTTGAAAATGTCGGCCAAGCATGGTGGCTTATGCCTCTAATTCTAGCACTTTGGGAGGCCAAGGTGGGAGGATTGCTTGGGCTCAGGAGTTTGAGACCAGCCTGGGCAACATAAGTGAGACCCTGTCTCTACAAAAATTTTTTTAAAAATTAGCTGGGCATGGTGGCACTCACCTCTAGTCCCAGCTACTCAGGAGGCTGAAACAGGAGGATCGCTTAAGCCCAGGGTCTTGGAAAGAGTCCACATCCTGGCCTTTTCCAGCTCCATGGCCTCGTCCTCTTCCTTTCTGCAACCAATCAGATGTTTTGCACAGGACTGTGACCTTTGTAACTTCCCTTAAGCCTCTGGTTGGCTGCTGTCTGCAACCAACTGATTGCAGGCTACCACTTCATTTACATGAGGTGAGCATTAAGTAGTCAGTGGGAAACTTCCAGTGGGTATGTGGACCCAAGATTCTGTATCTGGGCCTTGAGCCGCTGCTCAGTCCGCTCCCACACTGTGGAGTGTACTTTTGCTTTCAATAAATCCCTTTTATTCTTTTGTTGCTTCATTCTTTCTTTGCTTTTCTGGGAGTTTTGTCCAATTATTTGTTTAAAACACCAAGAACCTGGGCAGCTTGCAGTCACAACCCTCTACGGGTGACACAATGACACCTCGCCGCTCATTTTTTTGCCCTTGGAGTTGGCTGTGTCCAAAACTCTGCACCTCAGAGGTGTGTGTCCAGCGGTCACTCCTGGGGCCCTGGGAGGCGTGAGGGGAGCAGGATGGGATGGTAGCGAGTAGAGCCTGCAGAGGGCAGAAGCCAGCCTGGATGAAGCCCCTGCTAAGCTGTCCTGGGGCGGGTGGGCCCTTGGGGTCCTCCCTTGTAAGCTGCCCCTGGCCTGGTGCTGCAAAAGCAAGTGGAGCCTCATCTGACTTCTCCATAGAGAGGGTGCAGGCGAAGGAGCAGGCATGTTGGGAGGATCGCAAAGTCCAAGCAGACGTCAGCTGAGCTCATTCCACACGCCGCTGAGCCACTCTCTGGGGCACTCCCAGCCCTCTGTTGGCCTCAATAGCATTTCTCCCTTCCTGGGTTTCCTGGTCCAGTATCCCACCTACTATACACATGTCCCGAACTCTGCTTTGGAGCCCAATTCTCACCATGTGGCATGTCTGTCCCAGCTGGCCATCTTCCTGGAATTCAGCCCAAATCAAATACTTTTGGGAACTTCCCGCAAGGTTTCAAAGAAGCTTTTCTGACACACAGCCACCATGAAGGGTGTGCCAGTCCCAGGCCCTGCTGTGGACATGAGGACACCCATCCCCCACTGGCTGAGCCAGCTACAAAGGCCTCACAGTCCAGCCCCGGCCATCCAGGAGGACAGTGAGCACAGCCTGAGAATGGTATTTGGATCTTTAAGAAAATGAGACTGACTCCAAAATCTAAAACTACCTTTATTGTGGTTGGCTCGACATGAGATGCCACAATCACTCAGCAGAATTATAAAACTGTACAGGAGGTACAAAAATAGGCCGTTTAACTTAGATAATGACCCTCATGTCTTCAAGCTTTAAAAATACACATAAAAGTTGTACAATCTGGCAGTTTATAAAATATAAAGCTAAAAAGAGGATTTCAGGTTCCATCCACAAAGAGGACTGTATTATACAATTAACACATACTAATTAAACAATTAACCATCCATAAAGAAGACACAACGGCACAGAATTCTTAAAAATCACCTAAAAATAAACATTTTACCCCGACCAAATTAATCACCCTTTAGTAATAAGACTACTGTAAAGCATCCATCCCATGGAAGGCTACCGTGTCACTTTCCATTTTCCAGTTTTAAAATGGTCAGGGGTGTTGTCCAAAACAAATCTGATGTGTTTTAAGCAAGTACAGTTGTAACTGGATACATTTCAGAGTAAAAATTAAATAAATATAAATAGGTTAAATAAATAGGTCATTGCAAAAGAACACTACACAAGGTTTGCATCTGAGAATGCAGCGTAGGTAACTGGTAATGCTTTCCAGGTAAGTGGGGACCCCCCATCACAGCTTCAGGGACACTGAAAAGGAATACTGTATCCACCAAACACACACACAGTACACAGGGGAGGTGGGGGGCTTGGCTAAAGTGCCAGTTAAGGCTGTTCCAGTGGGAGGCTCATTGCAGACATGTTCTTTGTGGTTTTCCAATGTCTACAGAAAAGATTTAAGTGCCAGTACAAAAAATCAGAACCAGGGAAATCACTGTTTCATAAAGTAAACAAAGTAGAGGAGGGGAGCAGACACTCGGGTTTAAAGGATGATGTCCAAACCGGGAAGGTGGAATTTCGGCTTGCCTGGAGAGGATAACTGATGACTTCCTGCCAGGAGAAACCAAGGCCAGGACACAGGCAACTAAAATGACTCCAGGATGGTAAAGGAAGGAGCAAGGAAAAGAAATGCTGGGAAATACAAAGAAAAGCAATTTCAGACACGAAAAGCAGAGAGATAAAGTGAAATGGGGAGCTTAAAGGGGCTCCTTGCAGGGTGCTGGGCTTTCTCTTCCAGCACAGAAGGCTGCGAAAGTGCAACTGTCCCCCATCCCAGATCGCAAGGCCGAAGATCCAATGGGCACACCACGAGCATCCAAGGAAAGGACAGAGAATGGAACTGCTCCGGGAACGTCAAACCTGGCCAAAGTCCAACTTCCTGAAAAGAAAGTGGCCAGAGGAGAAAGCTGCACAATCCAAAGCCCCTCATCTGCAGGTTTCATCAGCAACCAATTAATCTCTCTCACTGCAGCGAGAAAGAATTGCCAAAGATAACTGAATTGCATGCACACAAAACCTTACAAAGGCTCAGGGTCAACTCTGATAAGGCCCTTTCTTCTAGAGCTGGTGGGAAGAAACTGCCGGATCTGCCGGATGCACTCACCTGCAGATCTTCCAGAACATCTATCTGTAACTGATCAGAGTGATGTCTCCTTGGAAAGACCTCTGACCATCACTGGACTGAGAACACGGTGGAAGGGGAGAACACCTATGCACCCAGGATTTCATACTTGAGCCGCGAGATTGCTTTACGGCTAATCAAGGAATACCAATGCTCCTGAAGTGAAAATGCTTTGGTGCTTGTGGAGTGCTTCAAAACCAAAATTAAAAAGACTCAAGAAGCAACAAGAGAAATTCTGGCACATGTACCCAAGAGTAGTTCAATACAAGGTTCAAGACAAGATTTAAATAAATCATAGTGTCCTTTGGATTCCTAACAGATGCGACCAAGTTCCGTCTTAAAGATGAAGATAGTGTACAATACTTCTGAAAAGTTCAACAGCCTTCCAGGATTGGAGAAGTCCCGTAACCTGAACTACAGATCAAACAGCTCAGCTGCAACATGATACACAATGCTACAGAGCTATTCTGGCCCGAAGAAAAGAACTTTCCACTTGCTGAGCACAGTGGGAAACCAGAATTCTTGAGACTAGAACTGGATATACCAGATGATGCCCAAGGTGTTTTCTTGACAAGTACCCACAAGAGATCTCTTCAAACAATGCCACCCCCCCACCCCCCGCTTAGAAGACTGATGGGAACCTGGGCTCCTAAAGGTAATGAAGAGGAGGGACCAGAGGTGACTGGACCAGTTCCCACTGATTCTGGGACAGAAGAGATGCAAACTGCAAACACGCTCCCTTTCCCACACATGTAGGTTTCTTAGTGGCAGCAACACTTTTTTATTGTTGTCTCTCACCACAAGTTTTAGGAAAGCAGAAGTTTTGCCTGTCTTGTTCATCGCTGTATCCCCAGCACGCTATATCCTGCCTAGCTCAATACAGTAAGTCTTCAAATAAAATACACTGAATAAATGATTTTGAGAAATCTGGGTGGTTAGAAACTCATGATAAGCAGAAAAGGCATTTGAAACAGTCGTCTCTAGGCAAGTTGGGCTAAAACAGGGAGATGACACAAAATTGGGCCACTAAAAATCACCTGGGTACTCCCAAAGAGAAAACCCTGGGCTGACAGTGAGGTGAGCAGCAGTCCCTGTGGCAGTCCTGTTCAATCGCTCGTGGCACCTTCTGATCCTGTCTCGGGTTACTGCCAAAGCCCACAGGTAAAGCGCCTTGCAGCCGTGTGGGGAGCTCTGTCTCAGGCCACCTGGCATGCGGCATCTGAGCAGCAAGAAACGCAGTCTGGCCACGTTTCTGAAAAATGCATAGCCTTGCTTAGAAGACGCCAAGGACACCGACCGAGGGACAAGGTTCCAAGGCCTAAGTGGGGTAATCAATGAGATTTAAGGATGTAGGATCCTGTTAATAGTAAAGAAAAAGATCACTTTAGCTATGATGAAAGGAAGGGAGCCGAATTCAACAAAAGCAGAATAAGAGCTTTTGCTGAGTAACTATGATACAAACACACAATCAGAAAACATCTTACGACATGAAGAAACAGTGATTTTTCTGTGAGTGAGTAAAATTCAACAATCCCATTCTTAATACTGAATGGAGTCTCTGAGTTCACCAGGCCTGAGCTGCAATGATCCCCCTACTGGCTGGAGAAAGTAAACAGACAGTATCTTACATGGTGTGCTGACTGCATTTTAACCTCTAAGGCTCTCGGGAGAGAAAAAACAAAGTTTTGCCTGAAAAGAAAGCTAAAAATTACGTGAATTAAAAAAAAAAAAAAAAACAAAACATGGTACAAACATAATTTAGAGACTATTACTTTGATACTGTTTAATACATTTACATAGTGTTGCTATAACGTTTTACTCTTCAGCATTAGAGAATGTTCTATATATGAACACTCTTTCTTGAGGGCATGGTGATTTTTGGTACCACAAAAAATAGAAGATGTATTCTCTCTTGCATTTACTCTTCATGAGTAAGCTTCACATTTAGCTAACTTATGCTGATGCAGCATTCTACAGTATAATCAAAATAGAGTTATTAAAATTTGCCAAGAAAAACAAAGAAGCAGGCCCATGAAGCGCACAGTGACCCTGGCCTTGGCCACTCACCCTGGCCCTGACTCACCACCAGCCTCTTGTTCCATAAGCCTTGGGGACGGAGGAGGTTGACTGCCTACTTACTGGCCCAGGGCTTTCTCCTGGTGACCAGGAGGGTCCCATTCGGCAGCCTCCCTCTGGTCCTGAAGACTAGCCCCTGTCTGCTCTCCTTGAAGACCAGGGAACTCTTTACCTCTTGTCCCAAGCACTCCTGAACAACACCCCCAGATGGCCCCCAGGACACATCCACCAAAGGCCACTGTTCTAGCCACTGGCACTGGGCCACCACTGCCTCCAGAACAGAGCAGCCTCTTCATTTCTGAGAACTGCAGACATGACCCCACCTGCTGGCATGCATAGCTGACCGGTCTCTAATGCCTCATGCTCACGGCTCCTGCTGCCTCTGCAGAAACACTAGTTAACAGTGACCTGGGCTACTATAAGGCAACTCCTACCCCAGGACAACACCCTCTGAACTCTGTCCTCCCCATCTTCAGCATCCCTCACCTCACAAGTCCGGTCTCCAGTGAAGGCTGCACTTGGTGTGTCTCAGCCTAGCTGTCCCAGCATGCAAGCAAAATGCAGGACTCCCTCCTCTTCCTTCCTGAAAGGCCCATAGACTAACATTAAGTGGGAATTTTTAAAAAATGAAAGTCTGAAGCAAGTTTATCCAGTAGAAGGTTGGCAGGTGCTACTTGCACTGTCTCTGACCCTCCTTTGCAGACATCCCTGACTGTAAGGCTTTGGGGCCAGCATCTTCCCAGCTCCCTGCAGGCCATGAGGGGCCACTTCTCCCACTTCCTGGGGTCAGCACTGTCCTCTGTGGGCTGCGGAGAAGGCAGCTCAAGGCACTTGGTTTGGGAAGCCTAGTCTCCCTGCAAAGCCGGGAGACATCAAGCTCTGGACTGTGGTGACCAGATCTGTAGTCACAGCTGGGGCCACCAGAACAGAGGGGCCGCCCTGGCTCAGAGGGCATCTGGAGTCACTGGGGGCTGGGGCTCCAGGGGCTCGTGGAAGTAGTAGGGCTGGAAGAGTCTCTCGTGGCTGCACAGCTCCATGGCCCGGTAGGTGTGTGCGAGGAGGTGGGGGAAGCGAGATGTGAAGTAGCACACGAAGTCATCCGGGAGGGAGCCCAGCGTCTCCCGCACCTCCAGAGGCAGCTCCCTGTAGTGGTGCTTCTGTAAAGGGAGGTTTAGAGTTAGAAAGCTCAGAAAATGTTGGCAAAACACTCTTTCATCACGCAAAGAAGAGACAGAATGCTAGCGTTGGTTGGTGTTTGGTAAAGAAAAGGAAAAAAGGCTTATGTATCCAACAATCCAGCCCTGTCATCTCTCCTGCTTCCCTCACTAAGGAGGAGGCCTCGAAGTGAGCAAGGCCTGGCTGGTTCAGAGGGGGCTCAGGCCTTCTGTGATGGTCAGGACCTGGAGACACTCCTGGCCACCTCAGGAGGAGTAAAGAGATTGGAGTGTCTGTCCCAGCGGGGTCCCCACATTCGAGGCATATTTATACATGTTTATACACAGTGGCTGCATCAGGCAGGGAGAGGGACCCACAAAAGTCAGCAACCAGAGACCACGAGGGACACGGGCTGCAGAGCACTGCTTCCCAGAGCTTCACCAGCACCTACGTCCCTGAAGAGAAAACCAGCGCAAGGGAAGCAATAGCCTGCAGTTCGTCAAGTCCAGCTGAAGCCACCTAGCCCTTGAGAGATCAGTCACTACAGATAAAGAATGGATGAAAGGAGGAAGGCGTGCAGGTCACAGCCACTCGGTCTCCTCCCCAGTGGTTACAAACCGCTTACCTTATTCCTCATGGCTCGGAGGAGATCTCTGACAGAACCACCTTTATAGGTCCTGAATTTACGCAGGTCTAGAAAAACATTGAGGGATGCAACGGGTAATCAAATTTTAAACTAATACATTTTAAAAGAAAACAATTCCTGGGGTGTGGGGATTAGGCAGATGGACTGGAAGGTGAGGTAACCCCAAACCCAGTCACGGGAGCAGATCCTCCCATCCAACCCAAGGGTGGTGTCTCCCTGACCCCACCTGGTGATTGCACCTAGATCAGAAATGACCACCTAGAGCACGACACCATCACTCACCTGTCACTCTAGGGAACAAAAATGAAATACACATCAGTGTAACCAAACCACAGAGGACACACCCAAGGAAGTCCCAAACCCGACAGGTAGGATCTGGAGCCTGAACAGCCTGGAGCGATAATTTCCATGTTTACTTCTTAGAAATGGCGGCAGCTTTCACAACGTGCCCTCCCACAGGCTGCAGTGTGATTACCTGTCTGGAGGGGGACGGTGATGTTCTCCCGCCAATCCATCTTCACCACAGCTCTCCCACCTCTCTCTAACTGCTTCACGATCGGGCCATCCAGGGATTCCTTTTCTATTCTGTCGCTCACGTCCTGTAAGAGAAACAAGGGCAGCAGATGATGGTCAGGGATGGAGACGCTGAGAGCTGCTTGATTGGCACTCTGAGGAACAGACAGTCACTGGCACAGGAGGCATCAAGGGATGACGGCCCCTAGGCCCAGACTGGAGCCTGCCCCAGAGCGGAGCAGCAGGCACTATGCCCCTGCCTCCCTCATCTATGACATTCCCTGTGAGCAGCCCTGTCTGTTCCTCACTGAGGACAGGCCCACAGAGATCTTCTCCATGACAGAGTTGCCACAGACACACACCTGCACATAGACCATGAACGCATCCCCCGAATCGCACATGTGCACACACATGCCACATGTACGGAGCCTCAAGTGCAATCCATATCCAATGAACCAAAATGAAAAAGAAAAGGAAAGCTCAGATGCGATGTGCATCCTGTGCTCTGTCTACTCACTGAAACAGGGTATGCTCAAGCCCATCACTGGTGGAGGGGCACTACTCCTCCCTCCAACAATACAAAAGACCAGGCCTTCTTCTCAAAGAGGAAATTTGGTGGCAAGAATATGGGTTCCAGAGGCTTCTGTCGGGATTAAACCTTGCTCTGCATTTGACTTTGGTAATAAGGAGAGGCTCAGGAAGCACCCCAAGTACTGGACCCTTGAAGTCCCACAGAGGACACAGGGAGTAAAGCCCTGCCTACGTCAATGTTAAGTAGCCTTAGGAGACCCTTTGCTCTGGCAGCCTTTTCTGTGATGAACATGAAGCCAGACTGGCTGAACTCCTAACTTACATTTGTTAGAGAAAAGCTGTGGAGAGGTTACGTTGTCAACTTGGGTGCACTGGGAACATACATGTCTGAGCTACAAAGCTGTTATGGCTGAATGACCCAGGTGGAGGCCACGTGTGTTCGAGAGACATACAACCTGGAGAGACTAAGCATTTAAATCCTGTCCCATGGTTGGGGAAGGTCCCTTTGTGTGAGTTTTATTCCTGTTCTATATTTTGTGACTGAAATGACCTGGCTAGTTTTCACAAGTCCCTTGAAGACATATGGTCTTGAGAATTTTCACATTACATCCATGGACAGTGACTAATCCTCACGCTACAACAGGAAGATAGCATCAAACCCTCCCCCTCCCAATCTACCTGAATGCTTACTGAGCCTCCACCTCAGGCCAGGCGTTGTCCTCTCTAGGAGGCAGGGACACAGTAGTGAATGCAGCGGTCAAACACCCTGTCCTTGAGGAGCTTACATTCTGGGGGCTTCCCTCTGGCCAAGGCCCCAGTCAGACTCCAGGAGAGCATGATGGTCACTTCTGAGTCTGGTGCTCACCAAGGTGCACTCTGCCCGGACCCAAGGAGAAAAGCACAGTCCCACAAGCCTGCTCTTCAGAGCCATGTGCTGGGCAGGAGGTGTTTGGGTGAGTTGTGCTCAATTCATGCCATGGAAGACTTTGAAAAACACATCACCTCTCCAAAGCCACCTGACATTGTCACAAAGCTTTAAAACAGTCAAATCACCAAAGGATTTCTAACTTTGCAGAACCTATTTTAAGCAAAATGAGATCTGGGCAAAGACTATGTAAAAGGTGACTGAAAGAAATACAATATAAGAAAGCACTGAAATTTATGACACTTGGGCTGGGCGTGATGACTCACGCCTATAATCCCAGCATTTTGGGAGGCTGAGGCGGGCAGATCACTTGAGGTCGGGAGTTCAAGACCAGTCAGGCCAGCATGGAAACCCCGTCTCTAATAAAAACACAAAAAAAGTTAGCCAGGCATGGTGGTACATGTTTGTAATCCCAGCTACTCAGGAAGCTGAGGCAGGAGAATCACTTGAACCCAGGAGGCGGAGGTTGCAGTGAGCCAAGATCGCACCACTGCACTCCAGCCTGGGTGACAGAGTGAGATACTGTCTCAAAAAAAAAAAAAAAAAAAAAAAATTAAAAATAAATAAACTTATGACACTTGAATGAAATTATATGATGCCTGAGATTTGCTTTGAAATAACCTGGGGTGGGGACAGGGTGAATGTTAATACTTGTGGAACCTGGGGGACGAATAAAGGAGTGCCTGCTATTAGTGTTTAAACTTTTATGTATTACATATTTGGACATTCCATAATATAAAACTTAACAATTATGACACATCCATATGAGTAGAATACTTTAGTCAATAGCTTTAGAACTTTAACATAAAAGATACTTAGAATACCATGTACAGCTAAAAAAAGAGTGGGTTCTGAAATTGTATATAGTATACAGTTAGATGCCAATTATACTTTTATATATGAAGAAAACATTAAAATATCAGCCATGATTATCTCTCAGTTATAGAGTAATGGACAATTTGTTTTATTCTTTGTCCTTTTCTACATTTTCAAAATCTGAAAAACATTAAATGAAGACTTTGGATAAATAAAACAGACGTCTCTACCTGAAAGAACTGGAGTTGCTTCTCTAGGCTCCAGAAGAACGGATGTTTGAGCACGTGCTTTGCTGAGGGGCGTTTCTGAGGATCCATTGCAATCATCTTCTCTATCAATTCACGTGCAATGACGTCTTCTATAAAGGAGGAAAATAAGCAACTCATGATTACTGGCCCGAAGCCACAGTGAAATACCAAAAACTTAAAAAGCTGCATACCTTCTCATTTATGATTCTACTTACAGGAATTTATTCCAGTAAAATAATTAGGAACAGACACAAAACCTCAGCCAATGAGGGAAGCCCTCACTGCATGGTTTGTGAAGGGAGTGATTGAAAATATCCATTATCAGTGGCCCCGGGTGGATATACTACTGTGCCTCCCTACCCTGGGCCATGAGCTGTTAAAATGAGGCTGTGGTAATACAGACTGACGTGGAGACAGATTCAAGGTGATGTTGAAAAAACATGCATGTTGCAAAATGGTATGCAGGATTTCACCATATTTTTATAAAATATGCATACAAGTCTAGATAAATGACTGAAATAACACAAATCCAAAGGCATTAATAACCATTATTCATCCCTGTATAATGGAAATACACGGACCTTTATGTTAATCTACATTTTCTATAATCGGGAAAATTAAGCATAAAAAATAATTCATTTTTTTCAAAAGGCAGCACTGGAGTGTCATGAGCCAATTACCACCCAGGAAAACCTGAAGTCTAGAAGAAGGACTTGTTGCACCCACCGCGGAACACCAGGAGGGTGAGGATAAAGCTTGTCTGCCCCAGCCCAGCACATACTGCTCCTGCTGACCACTGGCCCTCACACGAGAGAAGACAATTTGCCTTCCCAAATACCAGTGCAGGAAGGGACCTCGGATTAACCCTCATGTCACCAGGTAGAAAAAGAAGGTCTCCAAAGGGGGCTTTTCCCAGCTCACACAAGTAGTTGGAGGAACCTTGGAGTGCCTCGGCTTTAGAAGGTGATGCCCCCGGGATAATCCTATGAGCTGTCCACCAGATGCAGCACGAGTCTGTAGGCTCCTGAGGCCTGCAGGGTGAGCAGCTGGGGCACCAGGGCCTCTGTGAGTGCAGAGGTGACACCAGCCCAGCTCCATGGGGGCCACCTTAGCTGAGGAGCTGCTCCCAACCCTGACCCCTGGACCACTCACCGTGCTTCTCTGGGTGCAAACAGTCGAGGCTGCAGGCACCCAAGAGGATGTTGGCCTGCCGCTGTAGGGACTTGCCAAATGGGTGGCTGCCCTCAGAGATCACGTAGTAAAAGACGCAGCCTGCAGAAAAGATGTCCACCGTGTAGGTCTGAAAAGAGACATGAGGTGTGAAAGGTCTGGGAGCAGAGCTTTCATCCTCACTCACAGCCAGGGAGGGAGGGGCGTTGCTGTTGCTGCTGCCACCTGGAAGGTGTCCTGGGAGAATCAGCTGACATACGTGAACTGCACAGAGCAGCGAGGGGTAACCTGCAGCCCTGCATGGGTGTCAGAGGTCACAGTGGAGGACCTGGGCTTGGAGCCAGCTGGAATCTTCCCCTGGCTCCCTCTCATGTGCGATGAGGACACTGACAGCATGCTCCTTGTGGGCTTGTTGTCAAGAGAGATGCATTAATATGCGAAAATGGTTGCTTATGACAGTGCTTAGCCCATCAAAAGCTCTCCTGGATGTTATATATTCCTGACCCCCAACATGAAAGTGCTCACAGGCAGGATCTCTGTGTCTTTGCTTCCCCGCTATACCCCCAGGGCCCAGAATGGTACCTACACACAGTAGGTATCAAAACTGCTAATAAGTGAATAGAACAGCTTATGATTCAAAACCAGCCCCAGAAAGAAACTATCTGACAAGTTGTCAAGATATTGACATTAATCCAAGAAAGTCTTTCACTTATCCTATGAAACCATTCTGTGTCCACAGATGAGCTTCCTTTTAGGGAAATGTACATTTGTGATTTCTAGCTTTGCTATCTGGGTGGAACACCAGGGTGGCTCCTGAGCACAGCTTGGGTCCCCATCACTAGGCCCCACCTCTGAGATTCTCCACCAGGCAAAGTGAGGGTCTGGTGAGAGGAATCAGGGGCTCATTGCCTCCCATGCTGCAGAATACACCTTGAACAACATGGCACTCTCATTCAGCCTCACAACAACCCTGTGAGGCGGGCAGAGCAAATGCTTTCATCCCCAGACGAGAACGTGGACAGAAAGATTGCATGACGAGCTCAGGGTCACTGCTAGATGTGACAAACCAGGACTAGACTCAGGTCTTCCAATTCCCAGACTAGCATGCTTTATTCCATCTCACCAGATTTTCCCTTAGGAAGCTGATGGACTCGGGACAGAAGGAACACAGCCACCATGGCTGGTGCTCTCCCCTGACTCCCAGAGCTCTCTGGGTCTCCCACACCCCCCCAACACTTTGTGCAGCCTGTGCTGTCCCCAGCATAGTCAACACTAAGGTGCAGAGGCATCTTTCCTACCTGCCTGGTCCCAATTATGTTCTTTCCCAAACTTATTATTGCCACTTGTCCTTGTCATTTGGATATTCCATAAGCTGTGAAACATGAGCGCCACGAAGTCTGAGATAAACTGAATTTTTAGAAAGGCTCGACAAAGGAAAGGGAATGGCTACAAAAGCTGTGATAGCATTTGGTGGGTGGACTCCAGTGTGAGAGACTGGGTCATGAGGAGTTAAAACCAGGCTTCTGCTCTCAAATCACTTAGGAAGGGTTTGAAATGTCGAATGCTCCATCCAGAAGTCACGGAAGTGGTACAGGAGTGTGCTTCATGCAAGGGAGAAAATGAGGACTCCTGTCAGTCAGACCCAAATCTGAAAAGACCCTGGCCTATGGCACAAGATTTCTATGATTTAAGGGCTTATATTATTTGCTTTAAATTAAAATTGTTACAGTGTATGTGCATGTTTTTATGATTCTTTGCTGTAACGGACTTCTTTGATGAACTGACCAGCTGCTGGTCCCTGGTGAGCTAGATAAGAGGGGACCATATCTAATCCACTCAAGATGGCTGACCCATCCAGGTCTCAATCACGGAGAGTCCAAGGTGAGCCTCAGCGACTTGTGCTAGAAAATCAGTGCGCTCCTAGCAAATGGATGCAGAATCCACCTTGAAGGGGTTCCAGGTTGGCCAAATTTGGAACAATTTGTGTATCAAAAGAAGTAAATAACATAAAAAGGACTACAATGGATTATAACATAGTTTCAAAATCCTTGAGCCCACAGTGATTAAGAAAAAAAGAGAGAGAGAGAAGAAAGTGAAAAGAGAGTGACAGAAGAAAGTGAAAAGAAAGCTCTGCTTTACAGAAAAATGTCAGCTAATAATGTAGAAGAATTTCCACTGAGAACTTCAGTCAAGGATGATCAACAGATGCTAAACCACTAGGTGACTGACTGTCAGTAAACAGGATATTCACACTGTGCTGAAGTATTACCCCAAATACTAACAACAGAGGAGGAAATGAACCCTTATGGTGGAGAGATCAGCTGTAGCATCACTAAGAGGTAGGGGGGTGATAATAATCTTACAGATACAATCTGCCATCACGTTTTTTGATTATCTATTGGTGCTAAAAACATTTAACTTGAACCTAATCAAGCCTCTAACCTAACTTCTGGTTTCCAGGAAATACGAGGAATAGAGAGAAATGTTCAACACTGTCATGAGGAAACAAACAAATCAGAATGAGGCATCCTATAACCCACTGCTTGGACTCTTCAAAATGGCAGTAACGTGGAACAAAATAGGTGGAAAGATTTGTAAATTCCAAGAGATAGAATCAAATGTAATGCAAGACGCCTGATGCATCCTGGTATACAAAACTTAGTAGGCAGCAAAACCCAGGAGGTAGGAAAATACTCAGCTCTATAAAAGACATTTGGGAACTGACTGAGGAAATTTGAATATGGATTGAATACGAGAGGATGGATAGAAACGGTATTAAGCTGAGGTGGCATAATGGGATCGTAGTGAAAAACAGAATGTATTCCTTAGGAGACACGTGCGGAAGTATTTAGGGGTGAAGTGCCAGGATGCCTGCATTCAAATAGTTCAGTAATAGGTAAAGACAAAGCAAATGTGGCAAAAGTGTTAACAAATGTTGAATCTAGGTAGAGGTACAGAGGTATTCATGATAACGTTCTTTCAGCAACACGCTATGGCTCTTGTCTATAACCTCAGCACTTTGGGAGGCTAAGGTGGGAGGACTGCCTGAGCCCAGGAGTTCAAGACCAGCCTGGGCAAAACAGCAAGATCCCACCTTTAAAAAAAAAAATTCTTTCTATTTTCTCTATGTCTAAAAATTATCAAAATAAGTTGAGAAAACAAAAACAAAATTTTTAAAATAATGAAAACTTGAAGTTTGCTCACCCTATACAAGTCCTGACTTCCCAGTTTACCAAAATTAAAAAGGGGTTAAAAAGTGATTGATTTAGCCAGGTGTGGTGGCAGACACCTGTAATCTCAGCTACTCAGGAGGCTGAAGCGGGAGAATCACTTGAACCTGGGAGGCAGAGGTTGCAGTGAGCCGAGATCATGTCACTACACTCCAGCCTGGGCAACAGAGTGAGACTCTGTCTCAAAAAAAAAAAAAAAAAAAAGGAAAAAAAAAAATAGGGAAAAAAAAAAAAATAGGTAACGGCCCACATTTGCCCCTTTAATCATCTGAACATAAGCTGACATAGAAAGTTCACAAAGAAGATCTTGGTGAAAGGAATGCCGTTCTCCAGCTACGTGGGCACCAGCCCCCAAACCTGGAATTTAAAGGTTCTCACTCCTGAAGATACAATGGGCTGGTTCTGTAGTTTTCAAAGGGCCATGCCTATTACTTACAGGGTTCTCCTTACAGTCTTCGCTCAGCATCTCCGGAGCGATCCAGCCTTCTGTGCCAGGCACCCCAGATCGGCGGCTGAAGCTGTGTCTGCCCACTGCCAGCTTCTTGCAGAGGCCAAAGTCGGAGATCATGGCCTTAATCTTGCCGTGTGCATTGGGCATGGATATGAGAATGTTGTGGGGCTTTAGGTCTCTGTGAACTAATAGGGAACTCCAGATTAGTCCAATGCTTACCAAGAGCAACCCCAGGTCTCCTTCTCCAATGGGGAGTGTCCTTGTCGGACTCCCAATATGCCTGCTGCCACCTCCAAAGGTTCTGGTTTTCAACTATGCAGGATTCCTCCTCAAATTCTTACACCACTCATCTTTGCTACTGGTCATGTAGCCAAGAGCCTGAACAGAAGCAGGGCCCACCCAAGCTACTGGTTAGCCCCACCTGGGCAACTGATTACCCCAACCCCGGCTGCTGGCCTGGTAAAGGGTGGCCTCTCACCGATGTTGAGGGAGTGGAGGTGGGCCAGGCCCGAGGTGGTCTGCTGCAGCAAGGTGATGGGCTCCAGGCCAAGATGTGCAAAGTCCTTCTGCTCCACATACTGCAAAAGACACAACACCAAGGTCATGGCACACAGGCCTCGGGACTTGGCCCCTCAGCTCATTTTCTTTGATACCATTTTAGGAAAGAAATGGGAAGTTTTATTGGCAACATTCTCTGTCTAAATCCTTATTTTCCACCATGGAGCAAAGCTCCAATCTACCAACTTAGAATGAGAAAGATAAGAAGGCAAGAAACTCAAGTTCACTGCCTCATACAGGTAAAGCTACAAAGGAATCCAAATGACACTGAAAGGTAAACCTGGAAACAGCAAAAGGAGTTTGCTGGATGATCTTAAAGCCTGGAGTTACCAACCAGCATCCTCCAAGCCCACACCAGCCACGACTGAAGGTGGGAAGAACAACTGACCAGGTTTCCTGGAGGCCGCGAGGGAGAGACATGCCAACTGTAAGCAACAACTGCCCAGGCATGCTGAGGGGACCACCCTGTTACAACTAGGGGGTAAAAACGCTCTACATTTTGATTGCGTATGTGGTTAAATGAGTACAGACATTTGTCAAAATTCATCAAGCTGTACATTTAAAATGAATACAATTCACTGTAACATTTTTTTTTTTCACAGGGTCTCACTCTGTTGTTCAGGCTGGATGCAACAGCACAATCACTGCTTACTGTAGCCTCAATTTCCTGGGCTCAGGAAATCCTCCCACCTCAGCCTCACAAGCAGCTGAGACTACAGGAGCACATCGTTATGCCTGGCTAATTTTTGGTTTCTTCGTAGAGACGGGGTTTCCCCATGTTGTCCAGGCTGGTCTCAAACTCCCGAGTTCAAGTGATCTGCTCACCTTGGCCTTCCAAAGTGCTATAACTTTAATAAAGTTAACAAAATAAAAAAATAAATCCACCTCTTGCAGGGTGGCTGCACACAGCTCGATGGCAATGTACTGGAATTGCCGGTCCTTCTCCGTGCAGAAGTAGCGGATCACATTCGGGTGCTCATCCGATTCTCGCAACAGCTGGACCTCACGGTCTGCGAAGCTAAAACACTCGGGAAGGATCCTCTTTACAGCCACGTCGCGGTTGTCAAACATGCCCCTGTGGGATGAGGAGCAGGAGTTGTGTCTGGTAAGCACAAGTCAGGCTGTGTACATGAGGTGGGAACCTGGGCCCACAGCAGCCACCCCCTGCCTCCCAGCCTAGAGAGCCCCGACTGACTGCCTGGTGGCCCTGGAATTATCACTTCTCTCCAGGTATAAGCTCCCTGGAGGTGGGACTCCAAGTGCCTAGGTCACTGCTCTGACCCTGCTGTGCTCTGAGCCTGCCACCAGGCTCACCACCTGACAGGCACTTAGACACTAAGCGGTGAGGGCAGGGGGCTGGCTAACCCACTCACCGGTACACAATTGTGCCCTCAGCTCCATGGCCCAGGACGTCCTTGGGACAGAAGGAAATTTTCCCAACCATCACCATGCTGGTTTCCTCATCTGGGACAAAATACGAAAAACAGAGATTGTTTCAAACAGTTATCACCTAAAGAACCTTGAGGGTAACATGATCACAAGCTTCCTGACCTCAGATTAAAAGACGAGATTGAAGAGGCACTACACCCAGACTCCTGCTCAGCAACAGCCTGCTGGGCCTGCTCCCCATTTACACCTAGGGCTGCCTCTCCCTCCCCACCCGTGTTCTGTTTCCAACTTTACCTTATTGTGCAATTGCATGTCTTAAAACCTTCTGGAAGGTAGGGATTCTCCATAGCAATTCATACACTTACACATATTTATTGTGATATAGTTAGAACGGTTTAATGGTTAACCACCACAAAAATCCACTGTAGACCAGGCATGGTGGTTCATGCCTGTAATCCCAGCACTTTGGGAGGCCAAGGTGGGTGGATCACGAGGTCAGGAGATGGAGACCATACTGGCTAACA
Source organism: Cebus imitator (assembly GCF_001604975.1). Classification (NCBI taxonomy): domain Eukaryota; kingdom Metazoa; phylum Chordata; class Mammalia; order Primates; family Cebidae; genus Cebus; species Cebus imitator. Next base: position 678,762 of record NW_016107965.1, on the reverse strand, counting down.
TGGTAAAACTTCATCTCTACTAAAAATACAAAAAAAAATTAGCCAGGTGTGGTGGCACAAGCCTGTAGTCCCAGCTACTCGAGAGGCTGAGGCAGGAGAATCACTTGAACCTGGGGAGGCAGAAGCTGTGGTGAGCTGAGATTGCACCGCACTGCACTCCAGCCTGGACGACAGAGACTCTGTCACAAAAAAAAAAAAAAAAAAAAAAAAAAAATCCATCATAAAGATCCACACTGAAACATTCAGGTGGCAGTAGACTGCCTGGGATGGAGGGCTCTGAGGTTTCTGCACCAGCTCTGTGCCAATTCCCTCAGAATTGGGGCCCTGACAACTGGCCTGAGCCAACTCCCAGAGAGGAAAAGCAGATCAACCGTGGGACTTTCACACTTGGCCACCAGCTGGCCCTGGGAACTCTCTCCAGCCCAATGGACAGATCACCTCTGCTCAGCCGGGACAGCCAGCCCTTATGGAGAAAGGCTGAGGGATAGCTAGCGTGGTCCCCAAAAGGCCCTCTGAGGGAGAGATGCCAAGGGATGGGGCAGAAGCCTTCCCACGGAGACCCCCAGATTGGAAATTAAGGGAGAACATAGTGAACCCCTGAGAATGGCACTTTACAATCTTATGGAGATTCCTTAGACTTCTCAGGAGGTGCTCAAATAAAAGAAAATAGCACCAAGATGGCAACCGACTTTACCTCCGTCGTCCTGTTCCAGGGAGGGGCTGCTGCCAGCCTTGGAGGCAAAGCTGCCAGAGCAGAGCGAGTGGTTGGAGGCCCTGGGGGACGTGCTGGGGCTGCTGGTGCCTGAGCTCTCTGAGTATGGGCCGGACGTGTCCAGGAGCTCGCCGTCCTGAGCCGCGTCTCCAGGTGGGTGGAAGGGCAGCTGCTGCTGCTGCAGGAGCTGGATCTTCTCCAGTTCCTTCTGGAACTGCTGCTGCTGGAGCTGCTGCTGCTGATGCATGCTCTGGGAAGAGAAACCCACATCTAGACAAGGGCAGCTGTTCACGCAGGGAAGCAAGCAGTTGGAAAGGGACAGGTCCCCATGGTGGAGGCAGCATGTGTACTTTATGTGACCACACAGGCCACGAGACCAGTGAGAAGGCACCTGGAGGTGCCTTCTGGAGGTCTTTGCGCCAACTAGTTAGATCCTTGCTCGTACAGCCCACTCCCCAACCTGAGGAGGAGCTGAATGGCCACCAGGGGAGGGACTGTGCCCTAGGTAGAGGGCTGAGCCAGATGGAGGAGCCAGTTTCATTCAGTTCTAAAATTCTGTGATTTTTATGAAAGTCTGAGAGTTGCTGCAAAGGTGAAGTCAAACAGGAAAGCACAGGTAGCATGGCTGAGCCAGTGGTGGGTTGGGGCAAGCCCCAGGTTTGCCATCCTCCATGTCTGTATATTGGCTAGAAGCTAGCACATAGATGCTCAGCAGTCCAGTGGGCCAGGTGAGGAAGCTGTGGTTCAGGACCTTGCAGCCCCCTGCGCACACACAGCCAGGAGGTTTCAGTGGGGCCGACACACGAGGAGCCTGGCCAAGAGCCTGCTCCCCGCTTTCATCCCAGTGCCTTCCCCACAGCCACATGCCTCTCAAATACTCTGAAGGATTCATTTTGTAATTATCTGAAGTAGTAGCGATCTGTGATCATCACTACCGCTGTGCGGGAGCTGGACTGAAGGGATTTCCGTGAGCCCCCAACCCACCAAGGAGTCATCTCTCCTTCCCTTCACCATGGGGTGAAGTCCTGGAAATGCTGTCTACTAGCTGGGTGCCCGTGGGGAAAGTTACTTGGCTTCTCAGGGTCTACTTTATTCTTTTGTGGACAAGGATCAATAATGATAATGACCTCATAGGACTGGGTTAGGTAAAAAGTGAAACCATTGGGTGCAGACGTTGTGCCAATGGGGAGTGCTGTAAAGGGTCTGCCATTCCCATTCCTGAGTGGGTCATTAGCTTCCTGAGCTCCCAGGTAACCACATCTCAATGCTCTGAGCAACCTGCTGAAGGACCACTACCCTCGATTATTTCATCCCACGATGGCCTGCTCTGATCCGGAGCTTGCTCATTTCCAACTAGGAAATAAAGGAATGGCCACGCTGTCTCTCTCACACAAGCTGATCTCACCGGCGGGTTCTTTTGTCTTTTTTTGGTTCTTCTCCCCAGCACAAGTTCTAACAGCAGTTTTTGAGGAAGGAAAGGTCTTCATCTATTATCCTTATTCTTTAAAAATACAGATAATGATTCAAAATCATCTTTGAGCAAGGTTTATAAATCAGCTCTTACTTGAAAAACACCAAGATTTAGGTACCAAATTGTCCTTTTTGGGAAGCTAGTGTCTCTTTAATTAGGTTTTTGAAGATAAACAAATACTGACTTTTAAATGGGTAAAGAAATGTGCTTGTTGTTTCTGTCTGGATCTCACTGACATGAGGTGACAGGCAGAGAAGTCCCAGAAACAGGCAGAGGGCAAAGGGGAAGTGTTGAGCTTTACCAGAGGGTAGGTGATGATGAAGGCCACCCAGCCAATCAGCAGGAAGGTGCTCAGGATGATGGTGGCCATGTCCTTGAGCATGGAATCCACAGGGGCCTCGGGCCGGGCAGGGGCGTGGGCAGGCTTCTCCTCCACATCCCGAGACACAGTGGTAGGTGCGTTTTCTGAAGTCTGGTCAACCAGGTTAATAACCTTGCATGGAAGAGAATTGCACCACCACTGTAAAACTTCTAGCCAGATACAGATGAGGCCAGCAAACAAGACAAGCAATCATTGTTTACAAGGATATGACTGTACTGCAGGGTGCTGTATTTGATTTAAGCTCACCAAAGATCATGTAGCCAGATAATTGTTGCCTCTTTCAAAGCAATTGCTTTGAGAGGTCATGCATCTTTGCTGTGATGTTATCATCATTCAAAAACAGTTTTTGGAGCAGTATTTTTGGCAAGTGTCTTCAGACCCTATATATATATTTTTAAATCCTCAAAAAGGCAAAAACTTCCTCCTTTGATGGTAGTTTCAGTACCTGGGAAAACTCTGAAGTCATCTGTAACAAAGTCTGGTGAAAAATTGGTATTCAATACAATAATACCATTTCACCTTAAAAGGAAATCCCAATGTATACAGAGGTACACAGATAGATGGTAATAAAGCAGTTTTCTTATGTTGCCTGTAAACTGTCAGTGCAATCCCAAAAATGTAATTTATTCCAGTAGTCCACTATTTCTTCAAAGTTTTTAAAAAGCATCAGAAGCATTTAAGGAAAATTTTATTTAAAAGCCCAAAATTAAATCAGATAAAAATGGAGCCTCCCTAGAGTCCCTCAGAATCTCTAGGACTTCATGGAACATGTATTAGAAAAATGCATTCATTCTCAAGTAGCTAGTATTCTAGGTGTGCAGTTATCATTTGCCCAACAAAATTAACACAGCCTCCCTGGCATGTGCTGAATTTCCCACATGCTAAATTTCCCGCATGCTCACACCATTTCACTCCTGCCCCCAGATGGCTGCCCATAATGTTCTTCTCTCCCCTTCCAGGTGTATCCCTCTTGTTTGCGTCTCTCCCACAGTGCCTCCCACATTTTGGGGGGTTTTTGGCCCACAGAGTGTACAGGAAGCAGCAGAGCATGTGACCAGGGACATCTGTATATCTCATTATCATACAGACACACCTCAAGAGTATTTTAATACATACTTTTTAAAAGACAGTTATCCAAGATTGGATGGTTAAATATAAAAATCTGACCTGTGGCTACCTCTGGGTGTTAAATTAAGGGCATTGTTTTATTTTCTTCTATATGTGTTTATTTTCTAAGTGCTCAATAATGAATATGCAGGACTTTAATAAGATTACAGGACAATGCTGTTTGAGATTGCTGTTGCAGGAATCAATGTATTTCTCCAACCTGGCTGCCTCTGGAGATGATATTAAACAGACACTGTGCCCTGGAATCTTGGAAGTCCACAATTTTGCTTTGTTTCTGGATACAATCTAAATCTCTCAACTGAATTTGTTGTGCTTTTGGTCTCCGCACCAGCCAGCCATTCTCATCTTCGTCTGGCCCTGCTCATGTGGCCCAGTGTGTCTCTGTCCCTGGGCCCTCCATGGCAGGGCTGCCGAAGCTGCCGAGCCTGAATGGCTCACTAAGCCTCAGATGCTCCCGTTCCCCTTCCCTGGCCATGTTGGGCTCCCTCCAGTAGAGCCACCCTTCTACCTCCTCCACCGGCTCTGTGCCCCAGAAGGCTGATCTGTATGGGCCAAAGCAATGGTTTCCCCAACGCCCTGGGGTTTCTGAGGTGGTGAAGCTAATAGGGGGCACCAGCAGATGAGAGAGGTAGGAGAATGAGGGTAAGTTCTGTGGCTGCTGAATTCCTCAACTGATGCTTTCAGCTCCTGGTCTGGAGTCCTTTCTACTCCCTTTCCTCTGGCTTCAGGCCAAGGTGTGCTAAGAGAACCCCTGGAACTGCCCACATCTGTGCAAATAGTCCCAGGCCACTCTCTGTCTACTTCAGAAAACTTCAGGTCTCCTCACTTCTTCAACAAAAAAAATTTTTTTAAGTGGCAGGGTCTTGCTATGCTGCCCAGGCTGGTCTGGAACTGCCTTAGCCTCCCAAAGCACTATTACAGCCTTCAGTAACTCTTAACTTGTCCATAGGACTTGCTCCAGACCCCATAACATGGTTCCTTTCTACCTGTGTGAGCCCATTTCTGACCACTCCCTGCCTGGTAGCCTCAGGTCTGGCCAGGCCTTTCTCCCCACAGCCTGGGAGCTGGGCACACCAGCATTCTTCCCAGTCCCAGCCTTTGCCCTTGCTGTTCCCTTCCCTCCTGTGCCCCTTTGCTCCCTCTACCAGGCCAAATCCTACCCATTTGTCCAGGTCCAGGCCTAGCTTGGTCCTGCTGCCTTTCCTGCCCTTTCCTTTACAAGTTGCTTCCTATTCCTCTCCACCAGCCCTTAACCGTTCATGTTGTTTGCTTTGGATTCTGGGGCATTCCTCTTACCTCCCATTCTAGGCTACAAGCTCTGAAGGCAAAGCCAAAGTCTAACCCCTCACCCTCCCAACACTTAACACCAACAGCCCCCTGACTGGTCACGTCTTCACTCACTTCCTCAAAGCTCTTTTTCTCCGAATCAGCAGGAATCACATTTTCCCGATGTTTGGGCAGATTGTTGGGAAATCTCTCCAGCATCTTGGTAGACGCAGACAGTGGCGTTTCATGGTGTCCTGTGAGAGGAAACAAAACCTTTAGTGAGAACAGTTTCCTGAGCTGTGGTTGGCACTCAACGCTAAACTTAGGCAACAGGTGCTACCCACTAAGGGGTCTACAATGCAAACTCTCAGCAGGACTGCAAGAAGACTGTGAGTTAGAGAAAATGAGAGGCAGTTACCAGAAAATTCCATCAAAGCAGGACCTTTATCACTTGATGGCAGAATACAGTATTCCGAGTCTCCTACTGAGGAGCAAAGAAGTGTCCTTGTCATGACAGGGATCGGGACATTTGGGATACACCAGAGGCAAGACTCGTGGGGCTGCCTGTGTCTGATCCACAGGTGAAGTATTATGAAGCTTCATTAAAAGTTCAAGTTCCCCTTTCAATGCTTTCCCCTGTAACGTCACTCTTCTAAGGCTGCCGAATTCCCATCTTGGTATTTAAATTGCTCAGGTGGAGTTCTAGTCCTACTACTATCTAAATGTACGCTTCCATCCAGGAAAGTGAGACATTACTTGCCAGAGAGCAGTAGGATACACCTGCTTAGATGGATGGGGCCACAGCTCATTCCACATTAATTCGCTGTTCACTACACAACTATTGCATGGCTTCTGAGTGCGCATTCATTACACACTTATTGAGCATCTATTATGTGCAAATTAAGAGATACAAAGCTGACTACAATATGGAACTGGGATTGAATAGAGCTTGATAATCCATTCAGCTCTAAAATGAAATGAGTCCACATACTGCCCCAAAGAGCCAGGTCACCTTTTCATGTGAGGCTGGCCGACTTTCCTTTCTGTTCTTACTGTGAGCAGATCTCACTCTAGCTCAGGTCTCTTTCACCTTATAATCTTTCCATTGTTCCCCTGAACCTAACAAATTTCATAACGTACATGCCAAGATGACAACAAACAGGAACTAGTCCAAGCTATGTACATTTCTTGATCTGGAAAATTCCTCTTTGATTCCCCATTTTTAGGTCAGTTCTCTATCTATGACATAGTATCATTCTTTATGGGAAACCTACTTATGTTTTGAGCCATCACTAGTTTTTCTTGTGTACCAAGGAGCTCTGAGACATGCTTTGCTTGGAGCAGGATTTCCCCATGTGTGGTCTGCCCACTTCAGACCTCTGAACCAGATTTGCTGGTGGAGCCCAGGAATCTGATTGTAATTATCTGTGGGTATCTGTCGGTAACTGTGAGGCTCACTAACAAGAGACCTACAGTCTAAGAAGTGAGGTGCCCTTCCACATGCCACACTGTGCGGCAGTGTCCTGCCCTTCTCCCCACAACACCCACTCAGTGCTCAGTCCTACCTATCTGGTAGGGCACCTGCCGAGACTGCTATGGAAGGTATTAGCCTGAATCCCACTAGTCCTCCTGTCAACCTTCTTGTAAACAGGCTTCTCCTGGAGCTGGGCCTTCACTAATATCACACTGCACACACTGAACCAACTACTGTACAACCTTACTCATGAGATCGTTAAACATTTTTGTACAGATAGCACCTGGTCTTCTTGACGTATTCGTCTATCGTTATCTCTTAGGTCCGGACCCCAGAGCAAAAAGCAGATGGCTAGGCCCTGCCCCAGACCTACTGATTCAGGCTCTCCTGGGTTATACATGCCTATTTAACTAAGCTCTGATGCTGAAAGCACCCTACATCAGGGCCGTGACTCTGGGAAACCCACAGACCAGGCCACTCAGGCTAACTGAATCCTTGTATGTATTTTCAAGATTAATGACAACCTGGAATATCTTTAACGTTTTCCACAAAGAGAAAATGAAAGGACACATTTGGACATAGAAGGGCACATCCTTTTACTTGTGGCCCTAGTCAGCAGAAGACACTGCTATAATCTCAGTGCCATATTTTAAGATGACAAGCTTTCAAGCTCCTCAAAAGAGACTTTGGAATTGTGGGATCTTTATACTTAATCGTTGCCTTATACTTTGCTGTTTTTGCAGTTTTCTTACTTGGACAACCTTTTTAAAGGGATCTCATTTTACAAGTTAACCATGAAGACCCCTGCCCTCGTACTTTCAGTATTCTCATATATACATATTTCCTTAATTCCACTTCTTAATCACTGGCGGACAGTCTGTGAGCGCCTTAACTGGCACATAATGCTGAGCCGCCTTGTAACTGGAATGGTCTCTGCTCACTAGCTATTTTTTTATCACCATGGGCCTATTCATGCATACTTCTATTACTACTTCTGTCAATAAACAAGTATTATTATTTTTTCATCTCCTTTACCCATTATTTGGTAAAAATAATAAAATTAAAACGGCTATAAGGAATCAGGATGAAAAAAGAAATGGACCCTATAGAAAAATCTGTAAAGAAAGGGATCAGGGCTCAGGGACACCTGGTTTCCCCAGTAACACCTGTTCACACACATCCCCACCTACACCCCACTGCCTGGCAGACCCTGCTGCTTCCTGGTCCCCAAATGCTCCCAGCCACCCCACATCTCTCTTCCGGAGCCCCAGCCCTGACCTATTTCTCCCCTAGGTCCTGTCATCAGCAAGCACGAGAGGAAGAGAACACAGAGAAGAAACCACATCAGCCCCTGGGTGCTCTAGCACCTGACTGACCTCCTGCCCCACCCTCTGCCCCTACTGGGGCTGGGAGGTGGCAAAATAGTGAGAAGTGGGGCACAGGAAGAGCAGATGGGGTTCAAGAAAACTCCCTCCTATTCTAATGACTTGGTACACTCGCCAGGAACACAGCTCTTCTCACCTCTGCCTTCGTTTGTCACTCTCACTGCCTTTGGGTGTCATCTCAACTTCTTATCTCTCTTGGGACAGGGCCTCCAGTTCAATCCATGGCCATTAGTGATGGCAGCAAAAACAAGAGAGAAAGGAAAAAAGGGACCTTCCCAAACACCTGGGATGATACTGTCCTAGACCTACGACCAGCCCCTGACTCTGCTGCTCTCAACACGTCCTGGGATGTAATCTCTCCTGGGTCTTCAGCCCTCACCACCACAATGCCCACCCCCACCCCCATGACCACCCTGACTCCAAGTGAATAATTCCACAGAAACAGCCTCAGTTTTCTTAACTATAAAATGGAAATGAGAAGGGTACCCACCTCACACAGGGTCACTGTGAGGAATAAGTAAATGCATTTTCTTTTTTTGAGATAGAGTTTCGCTCTTGTTACCCAGGCTGGAGTGCAATGGCACGATCTCGGCTCACTGCAACCTCTGCCTCCTGGGTTCAGGCAATTCTCCTGCCTCAGCCTCCTGAGTAGCTGGGATTACAGGCACGCGCCACCATGCCCAGCTAATTTTTTGTAGTTTTAGTAGAGATGGGGTTTCACCATGTTGACCAGGATGGTCTTGATCTCTTGACCTCGTGATCCGCCTGCCTCGGCCTCCCAAAGTGCTGGGATTATAGGCGTGAGCCACCGCGCCCCGCCTATTTTGTATTTTAATAGAGACAGGGTTTCAGTATGTTGGCCAAGATAGTCTGGATCTCCTGACCTTGTGATCTGTCCGCCTTGGCCTCTCAAATTGCTGTAATTATAGGCGTAAGACACCACACCAAGCCAAGGAAATGTATTCTAAAGGGCTTAAAGTCAGATAATCACTCAAGGTTTATATAATTTAGTACCTGAGGTTTGGAACATTAAACAGTTTTCAAAAACGGACTCAGAAACACAGCTATGCTACCTCGTTGGTTTTCCTTGGGGGCAAAAATGTTCCAAGGTCTCAGTGGCCAGCCCAGAAAGGTTCTGAGCACAAGGCCTTCATTCGGGTGTGGTGTAACCACCAGGGCCGATGGTCACCCAACAGGAGGCAGAGGCAGCATGCCATCACCTCAGGCTACCATGGGAGACCCGCTCTTACCTATCAGAAGCCAGTAATTCCTCAAGTAGTTGAGCTTGTTCTTGCCTTTGAGTCCGGGGTCAAACTTGAGGTCCGTGCTGGGCGTGATCACACACTCCCCCTTGTCCCCAATGGTGACGCCATCAGTCTGGGGGCCTTCCAGCAAAGGAAGTGTGCTGCCGCGGGGCTGTGAAGAGGGTGCAGTGAGGGCTGGGAGCCCTGGAGGGACAGTGGGTCCCAAGGCACACCTTTCCAGCCACTGTCCTGCAAGATGAGTGTTTTCTAGTGCAGGGCAAGTCCAAGACAAAGCAAGACACAAAGGCCCAAGGACTGGGCAAAGAAGCTCCTCCTTCGAGATGTGACATGCTGCACTGATGTCTTTAACATGGACATCTTTTTAGATTCTTATGTCTGGGTACTGGGGAACAAGAAGTATGTGTGTACAACTCCAAGAAGCTTTCTTTTGTTGTTTTTTTTTTTTTT
>NW_016107965.1:666091-669222 GCF_001604975.1 Cebus imitator | reverse complement strand
TTTTTTTTGAGATGCAGTCTTGCTCTGTTGCCCAGGCTGGAGTGCAATGGCACGATCTTGGCTCACTGCAACCTCTGCCTCCTGGGTTCAGGCGATTTTCCTGCCTCAGCCTCCCAAGTAGCTGGGATTACAGGCCCCTGCCACTACACCCGGCTAACTTTTTTACTTTTAGTAGAGAAGGGGTTTCACCATGTTGGTCAGGCTGGTCTCAAACTCCTGACCTCATGATCTGCCCGCCTTGGCCTCCCAAAGTGCTGGGATTACAGGTGTCAGCCACCATGCCCGGCCTCCAAGAAGTTATTATGAGAAGCAGACATAAGTGAAGGAGAATGAATGAATATCTCTGTTGGTCACAATAAATGCAATCAGCAGAGCGGAATAAAGTCCAGCCACATGCCTGGTGCTGGCTCGGGTGCTGCTGGAACTATGATAGCAGCAGGCACTGTCTGCTCACAGGAGAAGCTGCCCAACTCACTGGGACAAGAGAGCCAACCACACAGCCCAACATTGTAGGGATCCAGACAAACAGCTAGGATTATGACACCTCGGACTTTCAGAGAGACAGAATGCTCGAGATAGGCTGGTGAGGCCCAAGGAGGCTTGGAGAGACTGGAAAAGCATGCAAAGGGTTATAGTAGGGAAAAGGAAGAAAGGGCATTTGAAGTATGAGGAGCAGGCTGAACAAAAGCCCAGGGGAAAGATGAAGAGGGAGTTTGTGGAAGTCAGGGAGAAGATGTGCTTGGTTGGACTGTGCAACTCACACAGAGAAACTAACAAGGGGGTGGAAGGGAATCATGGGACTGGATTAAGGAGGGCCATGGGGAGTTTAAATCTGACCACAAAAGCAAAGGGAAATAACCAGGGATTCCTCGGCTTTAAGAAGCTGTTTTTGTCATGCATTTTTCTTTCAAAGTAGAATGTGTCACGTGCAGAAACTGTTTTTCAGAATTTAAGATTTGTGTTTTACATTCTTTTTTTTTTTTTTTGAGATGGAATAACTTGCTCTGTCACCCAGGCTGGAGTGCAATGGCACAATCTCAGCTCACTGCAAGCTCTGCCTCCTGGGTTTAAACCATTCTCCTACCTCAGCATCCCAGGTAGCTGGGACCACAGGTGCCTGTCACCACGCCAAGCTAATTTTTTTGTATTTTTAGTAGAGATGGGGTTTCACCATGCTGGCCAGGCTGGTCTTGAACTCTTGGCCTCAAGTGATCTACCTGCCTCAGCCTCCCAAAACGCTGGGATTACAGACATGAGCCACCATGCCCAGCTGTGTTTTGCATTCTTAACCTGCAGGATGCTCATCTGTAACAAAGTCATTCTTTACTAAAATGGAACAGAAGTGGTTAGGCAGCTGCAAGCCCTCCATAGTGGACTTACCACGACAGCAACCCCCTCGTGCACCATTGAGGGGGAGGCATAGAGGCTGGTAGAATATTTCCCAACATACAGAGTGGGCCTAGGAGGAAAACAGATGTGTTCATTTCAGAGTCATTTAATTTCCAGATCCCACAGAAGGGAGAAATCATAGCCCCAAATACCACCCACGGTAATGGCCACTCTATAAAGTAGGAAACTGAGACTTGGCAAGTTTAAGTGACTCAGTGATAGGCTATTAACAGGTGGACGGAGAACAGAGGCCTGCTGAGTCTTAGACACACACACACACACTGTAACTTTTTTTTCCTGATTTTAAAATGAATATAACATAAAAATTTAGAAAATATAGAAAGTTAAAAAAAAAAATCTCTGGCATTCCTACCACCTAAGATAGATCCAAACTATACTTAACAGTGGCAGTCTCTTTCCTATCCCCACCTTTATTTGTGTTGGGAGAGGCGGGGGGCGGGGTCTTACCATGTTACCCAGGCTGGCCTCAAACTCCTGTGCTCAAACAATCCTCCCAACTCATCCTCTCAGCCTCCCCAGTAGCTGGAATTACAGATGTGTGCCACGGTGCCTGGCACCTCCCACCCATGATTTTTATGTAATATTTAAGAACTCTGAAGCGTCAAGGGGAGCCTCTCAGCTCCTGTATTCTGAGGTTTCTGAATGAAGCAGTTTTGGCTCTGGAGTCCTTGTGGCTTTGGAGACTGCCCTGCCTTTGGCCTATCGTGCAGGGCCTGCTACACTGTGACAGCACCAGAACACAAAGGCCACAGCCACCCTCTCCCTCCCTGAGCTCCCAACTCACGTCAGCTTGCTCTTGGCCTCTGTTTCCTTGGGGAATGGGTACTTCCACTTGGTGATGCGCCCCACCTCCCCAGACATGAAGGTCAGATAGCGCAGGGTCTCCACAGCGACATTGATGTGCATCACCTTCCTCAGACCCTCCCGCTGCCAGACATAGAAGGCCACCACAGGGGAGGCGTAGTTTTGGATCCATAGGACGTCCCCAGATTCACTGTCCACGGTCACCACCAGCCCATCACCATTGGACACAAAGTGGGACATCTCTGTACAGATCAAACAAACAAAGCACTTTGAATTTCACCCCATCCTGCAACCACATCCTCTTCTCTTGTGGCAGGCTACAGTCACTCAGTCAGAGGAAACAAGACTTCTGGAATATTCTCAGATCTCCTCTGAACAATTTCACTTGTTTCTAATGAACTTGCTTAGGGTCTACAATACCAAGACACTGAGAGCTGGCTGGCTTACAAACACAAGTTAGGATCACTCTCCCAAAGGCAATTTATTTGGTGATGTTCTTTACCATTCTATTCAATAAGTGAGAGTAAATATTGAGGAGAAAGGAACCAATGGAGATGTCTATTAATCTGGCATTTCATAGCAATAACCTGAAACTCATCGATCAAACTGAAACTCAGGGACAGCTGCAGTAGCTCATGGCTGTAAGCCCAAGATTGAGAGGCTGAGGTGGGAAGATCATTTGAGTCCAGGAGTTCAAGACCAACCTGGGCAACATGGTGAGACCCCCATCTCTACAAAATAAACAAACAAAAAATTAGCCAGGGAGTTGGGGAGTGGTGGTACAAGCCCGTGTTCCCAGCTACTCAGGAGGCTGAGTGGGAAGATCGCTTGAGGCTAGGAGTCTGAGACTGCAGTGAGCCATGATTGCCCCGCACTCATTCTGGGCAAGTGAGTGAGACCTTGTCTCAAAAAAAAAA
>NW_016107965.1:658747-666081 GCF_001604975.1 Cebus imitator | reverse complement strand
AAAAAAAAAAAAAAAAAAAAACACCCAAAAAACAGAAAAACGCCCTGAAAGTCAGACCTGAACCATTGACACTCATCCATCTGATTCACAAAGGAGTCCTCAGAGAAAAACGAAAATATTCTAGGTCCTTGACCAGAAAAGGCAGAGTCCAACTGTGATACCAATGTTAAGGTGGCGAAATCGGTTTTCGGCTTTCATGTGAGCTGGGTGAATGTTAACTAGAGAAACAACATTCTCTTGGGATGGGCCACATTTGGAGAGTGGCCTTCTTGACAGGGTTGTTAATGTCCTATGGTGATTTTACTTTTTTCCATGGGCTTGCAGTCAATTCCTTCTGTGACAGAGAGAGACTCTACAAGGTGTGTCCTCCTTCCTCCCTGGCTAAGCTTGTCACCATTTTACTTTGGTTTCCTTTCAGACTTCACCTAGGTCCCTGCATATTTATGGTGGGAAGTATTTGCAATAAGTTCATGGAAAGTCCATGGAAAGAAAGAACCTGGTGACAAAGAGTATCTTAAAAGAAAATCCTTACTTTCTGGAGCAACTGTTTCCACATAGGTCAAAAGTACAGGCCCAACCTTGTGAAATCCAGCCCAGAGCACTTACTGTAGTCCACGTCATCCTCGGGCAGTGAGGCTGCATAGTCAAAGTAGGTGGCATTCCATCGGAGTTCTCGGGTTTTGGTATCATACATGGTGATAGTATATTCTAAAGAATACAGACCAGTCAGCCCATTACCACAGAGGGGCCACAGTCCCTACTGAGGTGTGGGCCTTATCTAATTACAACAAACAAATCCTCGGTAAACTGTATGCTAAAGTCAGGACTATCCGTAGACAGAGAAAGGCAATGTGAGGAGAACTGAAGTCCCAGACCCATGAGTGAACCCAGCTGACAGCATGTGGAAGCAGAGACAAGCCACCCCCGCTATGCCCTTGGACTCATGGCTCACAGAATCGTGAGTGATAGAATGGCTGTTGTTGTTAGCTATTAAGCTTTGGGGTGGCTTATTACATAGCAATGATTGCTGTTATTAGAATCTGGCACCTAGAAGCAGGATAGCGCCATAACAAACACCTAAAACGTGGCATTGACTTTGGGACCAGCTGGCATATGGAGCCTGGGAGGTTGACAAGAAGGTTAGTGGAGACTTGATAGCGCAGAGAGGGACACTGCTATTCAAAGTGGAAAAGGGGCGACCCAGCTTGTGGAGGGTGCCAGCTAAGGAGATTTCTAGACAGAAGGCAGAAAATGTCAAATGGTTTCTCTTAACTGTGTATGATATATTGTGAGATAAATGAGCTATGGAAGAAATCATTTAGTTTTCAAGTAGAATACAGAGGAAATATAAAGGAGCCAGGACTTACTATCATTGGAAAAGATTCTCAATGTAAAAAATAACTTCAGGGCAAAGACCAAATCCAGGGTACTGTGAGCAAAAAAAAAAAAAAAAAAAAACAACAACAACAACGGACTCAGGGTCAAGATCAATCAAATCAAGGGTGAAGCTGCAAGATCCATCTTTGAGACCTCAGAAAGATTTTAAGGTGGCCCATCATAGACCGTCTACATCAAGGGAGTTCTAAGAACCATGTGTTGGCCGGGTACAGTGGCTCACGCCTATAATCCCAGCACTTTGGGAGGCCGAAGCGGGTGGATCACGAGGTCAACAGATCGAGACCATCCTGGTCAACCTGGTGAAACCCTGTCTCTAGTAAAAATACAAAAAAAATTAGCTGGGCATGGTGGCACATGCCTGTAGTCCCAGCTACTCGAGAGGCTGAGGCAGGAGAATTGCTTGAACCGAGGAGGCGGAGGTTGCGGTGAGCCGAGATTGCGCCGTTGCACTCCAGCCTGGGTAACAAGAGTGAAACTCCGTCTCAAAAAAAAAAAGAACCATGTGTTGTCCAATAGCACTCACATTCCAAAGTCTAGAGGCTTGTGGGTATGGCTTTTATCTAATGAAATAGACTATTATTTGACACATGGGAAGCCCACATAGACTATTATTTGACACATGGGAAGACCACATAGTTTTTAAAGGAGTGGTATCAGCATAGACTAAAAGGATCAGAGACAGTCAACTTGAAAAAAAGGGCTTCTAGATCCCCAAATTTCAATGGACAAGGAACAGATTGAGAAAGATACAAAACTGGCCATTTGTTATGGAAAAGAAAGGACTTCTCAGAGAGCAGAATCAAGAGCACTAGATTAGGGAACCAATCATAGAGGGCGAAACTGGGCCCTAATGAAGAAATATTCCCTTCCCCTGGAGAAGGGGAACCTGAAAACATGTGCCTGGCTGGATTTCAGAATGACTAACGCTCGGTATGTGATATGTGTCTCTCTCTCCTGTCCGTTTTTGAATGGACATGTTTACTGCAGCTATCCTGTCTCTGTCTCACTACTGTATATTGGTTGGGGGATGGGAAAGGGAGAAAGACCCTGTCTTTTTAACTCACAGGTCTCCAAGCAAGGGGAGCTATACTTGAGGAGCATCATCCACTTCTAGACCTAATGCAGATCACAAGACGTGAGATTTTGGGACTGATGCCGAGACTGAACTTTGCAGGTCTTGGGAGGAAGGGGAAGGGCTGTAAACTACTGCAGCCCAAGGGACGACTGCAATAGACAATCTCTAAAGGTCACCACCACCAATTCTTCCCTTTCCTGTAACATGCACATTATTCATCCCATCAAGAGGCTGAGTCTATATCTCTACCCTTGATTCTCAGCTGGCCTTGCAACTTGCTTGGACCAACAGACTGTAGTGGAAGGAAGGTTCTGGAATTTCTGAGCCCAGACCTAAGGAGGCACTGTAACACCCATTTTTACTCAAGAGGGAGCCCAGCTGCCATGTCAAGAGTCCAGGCTATCTGTATGGAGAAAGGTAACATGGAAGTGAACTGAAGTCTCAGATACATGAGTGTGGCCAGCCAAGCATGTGGAGTAAAGATGATGGGCCCTTGCTGAGTCCTTCCTGAATTCCCTATAAAATTATTAACAATAAAATACTTGTTTTAAGGCACTAATTGGGGTGGTTTGTCACGCAGCAATAGATAATGGAGACAATGGATTTACACACCTACGCACACACTTTCCACCTAATGCATATCTCTCATCTCCTTTGAACACCACAATTTTACCTGAGAACGACACAATTTTTATATCCGGATGAAGTTGGAACCACTGTAAAGGCTTTACTTGATGGAAAAGGTAAACACATAAATCCTAAGCAGTCACCATAGTTAGAAGCTGGAATATCTGATTTTCACATGGGGAGGGTGGACAGTCCTATAGTCTAAGACCTTCCACCCAGTTTCAGGAGAGCCCAGCTAGCTTCTGCAGGGCCCAAGATTAGTCTCACTGAGTTTTAGAAATGCAGTGCTTTCCACAACACTTTCAGGAAGGTTCTCTTTTTTCAAATCCTTGGCTGACTGACAGTTTAGACCTAAATGTAGTACTCAATTGTAATGAATTCATCCTAGGTTTTTAGCATAATTTTTTCCTTCTAAATGTCTTCTGTTTGTTTGTTTTTCCTTTTAGTTGTTAGTATCATTCAACAATTTTCATGGCATCCCCAACATATGTGAGGTGCTGCATGTATGATAATGAGTAAGGCAGATCTCTGCAGTAATGTATGAATGGGGCCCACCCATTCATACATTCAAACATTGAGCCCCTGCTACATGTCAGGCAATATGCCTGGTGTAGAGAGATAGCAGGTGAACAAAACAAAGTCTTACCCTCAGGGAACTGATACGCTAGTGAGGGAGGCAGGAAGCAGGCACATATGATTTATAAATATGCAGTGTCAAGTGTTAAGAAGAAAGAGGCTGAAGAGAGAGGAAACAGAAAATAGTGCAGTGAAGAGGGTGGAGTCATGCCTGTAAGGGGACAATGACAAGGGGTGAGACGGCTGCCCAACATGCCTGTTAACTGCTACATGTACCCTTAGAAAGGGACAGCTGGGTGTGACTAACCAGGGTTGGGGCTGTGGGGCTAGAGAAGAGCCTTCACAGAGAAGGTGACTTTTGAGCAGAGCTGTACAAGAAGAGAGGATATTTGCCAGATAGGTAAAAACAGGCATACCTGATGGAGAGGGCCACATCACTACAAGTCTTTAAAAATAGCACTGCTATTCTGGGAACTGCAGGTAGTTCATGCTAATTGGGAAACTTTCTTTTTTTTTTTGAGATGGAGTTTCACCCCTGTTGCCCAGGTTGGAGTGTGCAGCACAATCTTGGCTCACTGCTATCTACCTCCGCCTCCTGGGATCAGGTGATTCTCCTGCCTCAGCCTCCTGAGTAGCTGGGATTACAGGCGCATGCCAACACACCCAGCTAGTGTGTATTTTTTTTCTTCTCTTTTTTTCTTTCTTTCTTTCTTTCTAAAGAAGAAAGTTCTGTATTTTTTTCTTTTGGTAGAGACAGGGTTTCACCATGTTGGTCAGGCTGGTCTCGAACTCCAGACCTCAGGTGATCCACCTGCCTTGGCCTCCCAAAGTGCTGTGATTACAGGTGTGAGCCACCACACCTGGCTGGAAAACTTTTAAATGAGAGAAATGCAGGGAGAAATGAGGCGAGAGGTGGCAGCTGCATCACAGTTTTTCTGGGCCGTGGTGCAGTTTGGACTGCATCCCTTGGGCAGTAGGGGAGACATTTAAGGGTCTTATAAAGGGAAATGACATGATCAGACCTGTGCTTGGAAAAAGGCAGCTCTGGCTACCTTCTGGGGAAGGAGGCTGGGGGGAGCTTCCTCAAATCCCTTCTGAAAAGAGGCAGGTTGTAGAAGACAAAGGTTCATTTCTTACCTGTTCGCCCAAGATACAGAAGAGAGGTTGATGGGCAAAGACTATCTGCAAAGGCCGATGACAAAGTCTGCTGCTTCTCCCCGGTCAGGAGATCAATAACATACCAGATGTCCTGCTTTTTACCTGAAAGGACACAAAAACACACTGTTGTTTACACCATATGGAAAAAGGTATCACTGCCAAACTAGCAGCCCAAATGTTCTCTATATTAAGAGAGACAGACCTGAAATTCTTAGGATGTTGAAGACATTTCTAAGGTGATGATGTAAATGATAATGCAGAGATTATAAAACTTCTTAGGACCATGGGTCTTATACTAACAACCTAATCATGGCATGCACATTCCTCTAAACTTAATAACCCCCATAATTATAGCTTCAAAAAGTTCCCCAAACTTTCAAGTTAGATTTTACTGCTTTGATGAATGGCTTTAAATATGAAAAGTCTTGACTGTGAAGGGCAATCCTTTTCCCATGAACTGGGATCTATAGAAATGTGCCCAGGGGTTCATCGCCCTAATAACCAACACTCACATTTCTCAACAGCCCTACTAACTAGCCCTCATGTGAAAAGGATCTACAGTTACTGTTTATGACTATGATTAGCTAGTACCTGGGACTGGTCAGTGGAGTTGGTTGCAACCTGATGCTAAGGAGGCCAAAGTTGCCTTGGCCTCTGTTCCCAGCCAGTAAGTTATTCCCTGGCCTTGAGCAATACCCTTTATCTTGGTCAGCTGATTAGAAACAGGCAGACAGCACAGTAAACAACACTATTTAAAAAACCCAAAGCATATGTATCAATGGTATATACCCAACAGCATCCTAGCAATGCAGAGTCTGTAACACAGGCCTCCAATATGAAGGTCAACACAGTTACTGTGACACGTATATTTCTGTTTTGTAAAGCATGATCTCTGGTGGTCATTTGTATCTTCCTAACATACTGGGAAAGTCTCCTATTTTTTGGAGACTCTTATAAGCAGAATATTGAGATGCTGGGGAAGGTCATAGAGCCTTTGAATTTTTTTTTTTTTTTTTTTTTTTTTTTGTTTTTTTTTTTTTTTTTTTTTTTTTTTTTTTTTTTTTTTTTGAGACATGGTCTTGCTCTGTTGCCCAGGCTAGAGTGGAGTGTCACAATCTTGGCTCACTGCAACCTCCGCCTCCAGGGTTCAAGCGATTCTCCTGCCTCAGCCTCCTGAGTAGCTGGGACTACAGGTGTGTACTACCACGCCCAGCTAATTTTTGTATTTTTAGTAGAGACTGGGTTTTGCCATGTTAGCCCAGATGGTCTGGATCTCCTGACTTCGTGATCTGCCAGACTCGGCCTTCCAAAGTGCTGGGATTACAGTTGTGAGCCACTGCGCCCAGCCTAGAATTTGCTAAAGCTATACTTCTAACAGGTGTTGCATACATGCCTGCTCCACATGTGTGCAACTTCCCATGGACTGCAACTCTGTTCTCAATGACAAAACCATAATAGAAATATGATCTGAAGGTAGAGGGGAACAGAGCTAGGACCACGAACCTTTTCCATCTGGCATGACATAGCTGGTTCCTTCAAGGACCACTAGAGTTTACATAACTCAGCTATTACTTTAATGGATAGACTGGGGAACTATCATGCTCTTAAATATGTTTAATGAGCTCGCTTAAGAGGGCACAATGCAAAGATGATGAGAAGACAATAGTCTAAGCAGACTATAAGTGATGAATCACTGGCAAAAGCTGGAAGACCAGATAGGACACAGTGACATGGATGGTCAGAAGATTGTCAGATGTTCCCAGGGCATGGCCCGGAGAGAGAAAAATCTGTGCTGATTGTCTCCTCCGAATTCCTAGGCTGGGAGTTCCTCATGTTGAAGGTGTGGAAGGAAGCAAGAGTACCAGTGTCCTGAGGAGAACCTTAAAAGTCTGGCCTGCACTTGAGACCCGGAAATATACATAAAGCTCCTCGAGGTGCAAATAGGCAATAAGCACTTTCAGTTCCTCAAAAAGAAAGCTGCTGTATAAATACGGGCTATTGTTACTACTGCAATTTCAAGATAAATACAGCTCTCCTTTGTGTTGCAAATGCTTTTTTATTGACATTTTGGCAGCAACATGGTAAAAGAAAAACAGGTGATCTGATGCTTTGAAAGCTGTGACCCCATAGGTATGAAGGCCGTTTATCTAGGCAAGCTATTAAGTGCTGTTTTATCAAATATTCTGATAGCAGAAAACACTAAGAAAGCCCTATAATTACCAGGCAGAGCCTGGCTTTCCTTTCTTGGCTTAATGATTGTATTCACTTTAAATTTCACTCAATTTTCACTGAGTATGTTGCAATCTTGGAATCTCAGGACTAAGTCAACACAGCAACTAAAAGCTTGTTAAATGAGTAACCATATTAATGATGTCAACTCTTCTCCCAAGTTGGGGGAACCCTTTCTTAATTGGTCAGCTGATCCTGGGGAGAACAGCACCTGAAGCACAATCCAGGAAAGAAAGGGTGGGCAAGGTGGTAACTTCGCCCTGTCTCTCCA
>NW_016107965.1:635717-658657 GCF_001604975.1 Cebus imitator | reverse complement strand
AAAAAAAAAAAAAAAAAAGGAAAAAAGTTAACCAAGTCTTGTGCAATTATTATAATTTTAACAGGCGGTCTGTTTCTGTTACCTAATTCTGCTAAAAAGAGAGAAGCACTTTGCAGATGGGAGTTTTCCTAACTGAATACCAATGAGAAGGGGCCACCCTATGCTTCCACATCTAGTTTTTATACTTATTTTTTTTGAGACAGGGTCTCACTCTGTCACCGAGGCTGGAGTGCAGTGGTGTGATCTTGGTTCACTGCAACCTCTGCCTCCTGAGTTCAAGCGATTCTCCCACCTCCACCTCCCGAGTAGCTGGGATTCAGGCATGTGCCACTATGCCTGGCTAATTTTCCATGTCTATTTTGAAAAGCCTGGGGCTCCCAGGTTCCTGAGCTCCATAAACACTGACTTCTTTACTTGACCCCACGTGTGGAGGCCCCCCAAGGTCTACTGTCCAGAGTGCTTCCCAGGGTGACACAAACCATTTCTGAAAAGATTTACACAAATATGGACAGTTACTTATTCTTTGAAATTCTAAGGGTGGGAGAAAGAATTGTACTGGCTTGAAATACAGAGCCAGAGCTGGCTAGACTGAGTAGAATGACAGTGCTTTGTCGAGTCCCATGGAGGGAGCCATGACATTCATGCTGAAGGGATGCAACCCTGGTGCCAAGCTCAAGCTTCGAGGAAAAGAAGTCACCATTACATGGGCAACACAAGAGTTTGAGGTGGTAAAGAATTCTGACGTTTTCTTCAGTAAATAACTCACTATTGAAAAACAAGAAAAATTGAGGCTGTTGGTTTTAAAGAGGAAGTTAAGGTAGGTGCCAGGAAAAGAAACTCGAAGGAATCCAAATGTTTCAACTGCATTTCATCATAAAACTGATTCTTCTGAGTCTACAGCTGACATCTGACGAGTTCTTTTGGTTAATGTTCGTTTCACTATACTTTATTTTTAGAACATTCTGTGTTCTTGAAATTGTTCTGTAGATACCTGCTTTTATAGAAATGCCAGGCTTCTACTACATGGTAACCTTTTTCTCCAAGAAAGAAAAGATTTCTCTCTAGCTTTAATAAGCAGAGCTTTGAATACTAAAATAACTTGGCTTTTCCCATCATCCCAACATTCAAACCAAGCCTCAAAGGAGGAAAAATGCTGCAGAGAGGCTGCAATGACTGGGTTTTGCCACATGTTTCTGAGAATCAGAAAGGTGTTGCAGATCTTCCAGTCTTCTTGAGTCCTGTGGTCTCTGCTGAGCACTGCCACGGGTCTCCTGATTCAAGGCACAACCTTGGGAAACACTGTTTCTGGAGCTGCTAAACCGCAAGAGCACAAGGGAGTGATGACAGGCACCCTCTTTAAGAACCAACTCCAACACTGGAAGACTCAGCCTTGTGGGACCGACACTCACAGGGCTGCTGACAGATTCAAATGAGATAACTTATACAACTCACTCACCCCAGTTTCTGGCAAACAAATTGCTTAAGAAATGGGGACTACGGCTGGATGTGGTGGCTCACGCCTGTAATCCCAGCACTTTGGGAGGCTGAGGAGGGTGGATCACGACACGAGGTCAAGAGAACGAGACCATCCTAGTCAACATGGTGAAACCTCGTCTCTACTAAAAATACAAAAATTAGCTGGGCATGGTGGTGTGCACCTGTAGTCCCAGCTGATCGTGCCATTGCACTCCAGCCTGGGCAACAATAGCGAAACTCTGTTTCAAAAAAAAAAAGAAAGAAAAGAAAAGAAATGGGGACTACAGAGATGTGGAGAGAAACCAGTGGAGAGCAGCATTGAAGGTGAAATACACACAGCTCTACACAAGCTTACCTCCACTCTGTTTTGGTCACGGGCATTCATAAAATAATTTTAAAATGCTCAAGTTAAAGCCCACAATCCACTTGTAGTCTAGACCAGTGATTCTCATCCTTGGTTGCACATGAGAATTACTCAGGAGCTTTAAAAACTTTCTACTGATGCATAATCCGTAAACAGAAAAGCACCCATCATCATGCAGTTCACTGAATTTTCACAAAGTGAACATATCCACGTAACCAGCATTCAGGTGAAGAAACAGAAGCCTCCCTCTACCTTTTCTCCCCTCTTCTAGCCATAACTCTCCAGGGTAACTATTACCCTAACTTCAAAACAGCAGAGACTCGTTTTTCCTGCTTTTGGCTTTATATAAATGAATGGCAGAGTGTGGCCTTTTGTGTCTGTCATGTTTTGCTCAGCATCGTGCTTGCAAGTCATCCATGGTGTGTCGTCACAGACTGTTGGTCCTCATCACCGTGCACGTCTCTTCTAGAGTTTACTTTTCCACTCCACTGTTTATGTTATTTGGCTGCCTTCTGCTTATTATAAATGGTCCTGCTATACATTTGGGCACACGTCTATTGGTGAACAAACATGCATTTCTGTTGGGTCTGTAGCCTAGGAGGGCATGACTGGGTCCTGAGGACTTTAGTACTTACTGCCAGTTTTCCAAACCACTTGTATCAACCTGCACTTCCACCAGCAGCAGGTGAGAGTCCCAGTTGCTCCACAGCACCAACACATTTTCTTTTTCTACTTTCCTTGTTTTGGCCATTCTGGTGAGCAGCAGGATGGCACTTTGGCTTTAATTTGCATTTCCTAATGACTAATAAAATGGAACATCTTCTCATATGTTTATAGCCATTTGGATATTCTCTTCTGCTACTCTTTCATTGGGCTGTCTTTTTTTAATGTTCCATAGGATTTCTTCACATATTCTGAATATCTTTTGTTGGATGTGTATACTACAAAAACTTTGTGGCCTCTTCTCTTAATGAGGAAAGGTTCTTAATTTTAATATAATCAATGTATTAATTTTTTCCTAAATTTATAATTAGTGTTTTTTTTAAATATCCTATTTAAGAAATCTCTACTTACTCAAGGTCATGAAGATGTTCCACTACTTTTTTTCTTAAAGCTTTATTGTTTTGCATTTCACATTTAGATGTGTGATCTATCTGGACCTGATTTTGTATATGTTGTTGGGGGTAGGAGTTAAGATTTTTATTCCTATTGGATATCCCAATTTCTTTTTCACCATTTATTGAAAAAACATTGTAAGCTGGGTGGTGGTGGCTCACGCCTGTAATTCCAGAACTTTGGGAGGCTGAGGCTGGTGGATCGCTTGAGCCCAGGAGTTGGAGACTAGCCTAGGCAACATGATGAAACCCCATTTCTATAAAAAATACAAAACATTAACTGGGCATGGTGATGTGCACCTCCCAGCTACTCAGGAAGCTAAGGTGGGAGGCTCAGTTGGGCCTGGGAGGTGGAGGCTGCAATGAGCCAAGATTATGCCACTGCACTCCAGCCTGGGTGACAAAGTGAGACCCCATCTCTAAAAAAAATAAAATAAAGAAGAAAGAAAGAAAGAAGGAAGGAAGGAAGGAAGGAAGGAGGGAGGGAGGGAGGGAGGGAGGGAGGGAGGGAAGGAAGGAAGGAAGGAAGGAAGGAAGGAAGGAAGGAAGGAAGGAAGGAAGGACACTGCAGTGTCATAAATCAGGTGAACACATGTGTGGGCCTGTTTCTATTATCTGGGGAGCTTTTAAAAAGTCCTGATGAAGAATAAAACAAAAACAAAAACAAAACAAACAAAAAAAAGTCCTGATGACTTAAATCTATTAAATCGAGACCTTCTGTGATTGGGCCCTGTGTTCAAGGTTCCAATACTGTGCTTTAGAATTCTAGGTTATTACAATGGATAACTAATGCTGAAAACCACTGGTTTAGATTCTCAAATGATGAGGTTGGAATATCACATGACTCTCCTAAGGAGTCCTCAGGGGGCAGGTGGAGACAGCATTTCAAACTATATCCCTCCCTCCTAAGGTGAGAGTCACCATTTAGAGCAAACCCTGTTCCTAATATTAGATCCTCCAGTGTGTGATCTGGGCCATGAGAACCTGCCAGTCTGCATTCGTGTTTCTGAACTCTGGCACCACATTTAAAAGCTCATTTAGGAATCTCTCTGAAAAGACTGATGCCCAGGCTCCACTCTAGACCACCTGAATCAGAATCCCCAGAGATTGTTTTTAAAAGCTCCTAGGCAGGAGACACGGTAAGACACTGTGCAGACACACTTACAGACTGCTGATCTAGAACCCCTGGAGTACAAAAAGAAGCTAAATTTACTCACTGTCAGGCCTTCATTATTCTTGCCTCCAAGTGTATACAGGCTGCCATCATTAGGATCTGGGAGAAAGGCAGGCCTGGAGATTAAATAATAAATATCAGAGATAAATTACAGCCGAGGGCATAGAACAACATATCAAAGCCACGCAAAGCCATGATGGGGTAATAGAGAGTGGGGGATGGTTGTGTGTGGGTGTATAAGTGAGTATGTAAGGCAGTTCCACTCATTACCCTCTCTCACTTCAGCCATAGATAAATAAAATATCCCTATGCTATTTTATATACCATATATGGTGTTTTATATACTATCCTCAAGTGGAGAAAAGTGGCCTGAAAGGAAAAATCATGCAAAACCATAGAAGACAAATCATAATTTGGTCAAAGCACTCTGGATGAAGGCAAAATACGTGAAAAGAACCTAGCAAGTCCACTTTTCAATTTCTACATCAACTGTATATAGAACTTCAGCCATTAATATTTAATAGCATGGCATGGTACGTAAACAGGCAGAACAAATCTGCTTTTAGTTTTCTAGAGACATTTTCTGTTTAACTGGAGGCAATAAAAGCAGACTCTAATAGGCTGACATCAGAGAGAACCCGCTAAGGGGACAGATCAAGGTCCCTCTGTCAGTAGCTTCCCTTGAAGCAGATGTGAAATGGTCTTTTGTCAAGTTAATCTGCTAAAGATAACTACAGTCCCTCAGAATCCCCTGGCTGAATTGTTCCTTTACTTAGGATGTGCCATCATTTAAGGCTCTTACAGGTGCTATCCCACTTTTACTCTAATACACGCTCTCTGGCAGCAGGTCACATTCACCTTTTTTCTCTATAATATGACACAGCGAAGAGGAAGAGGTCCAGTCCTCCTGAGGACTTTGGAAGTTTAAGTTCAAAGCTCAACTTAAGTTTCATCTCAAATAAGCCTTTTTAAAACCACTACCCTTCTCCCCCAGGAAACTGACCACTTCTTCCCCAACACAGGCTTTCATCATAGCACCTGTAAGACTTTATATGTCACTCACTCTTGTTATTCCTTAAACTCATACATATATGGACTCCCAGCAATTGGCCTCATAAATATTGACTGAATGAAGAAGACTGAATTAAAGGGAAGTACTGAGCAAATCAGAAAACTTACTCTTCCACATGTGTTGGGACCTGCAGGACTGGATCTGTGCAAAAGAACAACAAAGGCATCATCAGACACACCCCAAAATGTCCCAATTCCCAGAGGCTTCCCAGGACCAGGTCAAGTTGTACTGGTAATAACTTTTTCCCCCTTGTTAACCAGCATGGGATAGTGTACGTGAAGGTTATATGCACATTTGCATCATGGTGCATATCTTCTAGAAAATATATGTAACATGATGCAAATATAAGCACTTGGATAGTCACTGAGACTGGATAGAGAACTAAGACCAGAACAGAACTGCTTTCAAGAAACTTGCATATAACTTGGAGGATGGATGCAGAAGGAAGAATCAGTCACCACCCACAGTAAACAAGGGGTCAGAGCATCACTATCTGACACCTCAAGGACTTCTAAAACCTAAATCATTACCTTGTCAGATGCCTGGAATAGCTCTACATATTCCCATTAGGAAAAGTAAAACTGGTTTAAGAACTGACTTTGATTAGATAGTAAATGGACACACCTCTTTGGAGCAGCATAATCCTGGAGGCTTCAATTGTTCATTCCCTTTGTCCCACTCATTGCATTTCTATAAAATCTAATTTAAAGATAATATAAAGTATAAAAATGCTTTTTGTACATAGATGCTTGTGGCAGCACTACAAATGATCTAACCAATAATATGGTTAAGTTATAGAATATCCACCTGGCAAAAAATTAAGGCTTCTAAGAGGGATAATAAAGTTTAAGACATATACAAACTTATGCTATTATGTTCAGGAGAAAAGATAACATTGTACAAAGAGTATTAATGCAACTATGGGGAAAGGCTTCAATGCACCTAACTAGGTGGAAAGATCAGAAACGCTAATTGTAACTTATCCTTGCTGGAAATGCAACTCTCCCCCCAATTCTATATCTTAAAATTTCTGCAAGAGCAGGCATTACTTTTTAAATTGAGTACATGTTTTTTTTCCCTCAAAGTCAATTTTATATTTGCAGCAATTAATGGCGGAATTCCTCCCTCCCTAGATTCTCCTGGGCACAAAGCAAGAGAAAGATCCTGATTCCAGGGGCAGATGGTGGTGGCAGGGAGAGGGCATGAACACTGGCACAGCAGCACTGTGTAGTGACAGATCTAAAAGTCCGCAGGCAGGAGACTCACAGCGATGAGGTATTTCTAGCAAAAACCCCACAGCCTTGCCATATACAACTTAAGCTCTGGGGGCAAGAACAGCAAGTATTCTCATATGATTTTGTATGCAGAATTCCAGACTCTGTAGGCTCTGCTTATGGTGATGGGCAGCTGCCCAATCCATCCAATTATTGGATGAAGGAAAGTCTTTCAAGCCTTATCATATGTTGACTTTGCTTTAAAGCCCAGCTCCTACACAAAGGCATATGGTATTCACAACAACAGAGGTACACATACCATATGTGGTCTGTGGGCAGCAAACAAACAATTCACTAAACCAAAAACACTTTAGGAAACAGGAAGAACTTTCAGTCAGTAAGCATATGTTTATCTTTCCCATTAATCACCTCTCGGTACACTCTCACAAACAGACTGATGCAAGAGACAGGAAATAAAGGCACACCACACTCATCCTACTGAAACAAAGTGGTCAAGGTGCAATTATAACCCAGCTACTTTAATGCAGGCCTGAAGCCATGCAAGCCAAGAAGAGCAAGAATACCATATTCCTAAGAAAACATGGCAGTAAAATGGCATCTTTTTTGTTTGTTTCAGCCACTTAAAGGAATCACAGACAAATGCAGACTAAGAAGACACAGCCAAATTACAGCAATTCACCAGAAACAAGACATGAAGACCAACATGATTTAAATTCTTGTTCATAACCTGATCTTTGTTGTACAGTGTTTGCTCAGTTTCACAGACTCATCTTCAGATGCAGATGTTCCTGGTTTTCCATAACTTATCCACTGGTCACCTGACACTGAGGCCTCACATCCCAAGATGTGCCCTGTACCAGGAAGGTTCCAATGAAGATTCAGCACATCGGTAGGAGACAAGGGAAGATTCCTGGGACAACTATATCAGTGTTTAAGGACTGTGATTTTTTTCTAGGCTTAGGAGAAGGTAAACTCCAGTAAGAGGACCTTATGGTTGTTTTAGCATTTCCCATCCACTCAGTAAAATAAGCACCTGGAATAAGCCTCTTCAAAGATGTGGGCCAGGTAAAAACACAATTATTAAGACAGTTCTGACAGAGGCAAGCAATCTGCTGCTTGGCTTCTGAAATGTAACAATGACTTAATTCTGTAAATGTTTTTAGGAATCATCTGAATTCAAGATTTGCTTTAAAATACTACAGAAAATAATTATATGGTTGGATGGGGGAGAGATAAAACAAAAAGTGGCAGGCTGTTGATAACAGTTAAAGATGAGAAATGAGAACACCAGGGAGTCATTTTACTATTCTGTATTTATGCTTAAATTTTTTCATATTAAAAAAGGCTAAAGAGAAAAATCTTTGGAAAGTCAGCAAAAATAAAAACAAAAAGTG
Organism: Cebus imitator; assembly: GCF_001604975.1. Lineage (NCBI taxonomy): Eukaryota > Metazoa > Chordata > Mammalia > Primates > Cebidae > Cebus > Cebus imitator. The sequence goes on along the minus strand of NW_016107965.1, from coordinate 650,827 downwards.
TTATCTGAAAATGTGCAATGAAAGAGCAACATGAAAAAGTAGTTTTGATTTAATAATGAGAACTGTTATCAGGCAAGATTCTTGTTTAAAAAAAAAAGTTTTCAGCCACGTGAAAAGAAACACTGTCCTACCTGTAGGGATGTAAACAAATACTGCTGTAAAATAAGCCACTCTCTATATGGGGCCTGATAAGAATAAAAGCCAATCTCACCAGTTGTTTTACTTTCAGGAAAAAAAAAAAAAAAGTTAGGGGGGAGTTACCTCCTAAGTATAAAAAGTGGCTGTTACGTAAGGTAAAGGTAAGGTTATTTGGTAAAGGTAGAGACATGAGAAAATATAGCTGAAATCAAGGTTTGATCTCCAGGGATTAACACAGGGAAGAAACAAACCTGCTCACTGATCCCCTGGGAGCAGCCTCTGGCCTCCACTGCACTCCCTGGCCCCCATCGTGTGTCCAGCTGAGCCCTGGAATGGCACAAGCTTTACACCTGCAGAAACTGACATCCTGGATGAGGTCCAAAGATGCTCATTGCTAGGATATTGTGCAAATATAAATCTCCTCTTCAAGCTCAGACAAATGAAAAAACAGACATCCACATCTTTCCTTTGTTCAAGTTCATAAGCGTAAAGTTTTAAAGATTTCTGTCCCCCAAAGCAGTAAATTATTGTCCCCACTCCTTCCTCCACACAGGGAAGAACGTTGCCAGGTTCTCCCTTCAGCCTTTCTTCTCACTCAGAGAGCACATGGATCTCTGTAACTTCCACCCTGACCACAGTGGGGTTCTAGGCTCCCCTCTCCTGCATCCTCTCTCTGGATCAACTGGACACGTCCACTACTTCCCACCAGTGCCTCAGTCTCTGCTTGCCCAAGTCATGCCCTCTGTCTTTTGCCCCAGACTAGCTTCTACTTCTGACTAGCCTATTTTGTTGATGGTAGCACCATTCTAGAAGACAGCCATGACTCAAACAACACTGTTGACGTCTATTTCTCCCTAACATATGCCATCGGTTGCCAAACTCTGTGGTCTATTTCTTTTCTTTTTCTTTTTTTTTTTTTTTTTTGAGACACAGTCTCACTCTGTTGCCCAGGCTAGAGTACAATGGCACCATCTCAGCTCACTGCAACCTCTGCCACCCGGGTTCAAGTAATTCTCCTGCCTCAGCCTCCCGAGTAGCTGGGATCAGAGGTGACTGCCACCGCACCCAGCTAATTTTTATATTTTTAGTAGAGATGGGGTTTCACCGTCTTGGCCAGGCTGGTCTTGAACTCCTGACCTTGTGATCCACCTGCCTCAGCCTCCCAAAGTGTTGGGATTACAGGCGTGAGCCACCACACCCAGCCAATCTATTTTGATGCCAATCGTAGTTGTGTGTCCTGTTCCCATTTCCCTTCAACACCATTGGAACCCTTTGTCTCTCAAGCCTTCCCTCCTCTCCTAATCTGTGCGGCCTTTGGAATCAGATAAACCAAGGCGTAAATCCTAGCTCTACAATCACCAGCTGAGTAACCTTGGCAAAGTTACTTAAGCTTGAAGAGCCTCAATTTCCTCATCAGTAAGGAAAAAAAAATAGAGGTAACATCAGCCTCATGAGGCATCTCTATGTGGATTAAATGTTTGTAGAGACTTTAAGTCAGTGCCTTGACATTGAGAAGTGTGATCCTTTGAAAGGCATAAATCAGATTAAGCTTCTCTGTCACTCAGAATCCTTTGGTGGTTCCCCATCTCACTCAGTGAAGGCCAGTGTTTACACGGTGGCTCATAAATCCCAAGCAGTCCCTCCCTTTCAACCTGCCACCCTCTAACAATCTCCCACTATTTCCCACATACTCCATTCCAGCCATGCCAGCCTCCAAGTATTCAACAAGCACTGCTAAGCCTGCCCCTGCCTCAGGACCTTTGCACTGGCTATTCCTCTGCCTAGGTCTTTGATCAACTGTTGCCATCTCGGAGAGGTCTTCCATGATCACCCCCTACTGCCCAGGATTTCTGACCCCTCTTCCCTGCTTAATTTTTCTCCATGTCACTTACGGCCTCTATAGTTCTGTATATTTTATTGCTTACTTAATGCCTGACTCTGGCCACTGAGGGTTGGGATTTATTTTTTTGTTGTCTGTATCTTCCCAGGGATCTAAAACAATTCCTGACACACAGGTGGTAACCAATATATTGTTGAATGCAGCAATTAAGTGTCATCTCCTGTCTTAATCTGTTTGTGTTCCTGTAAAGGAATACCTGAGGCTGGGTAATTTATAAAGAAAAGTGGTTTATTTGGCTCATGGTTCTGAAGGCTGTACAAGAAGCATGACACCAGCATCTGCCCCTGATGAGGGCTTCTAGTTGCTTCCACTAGTGGCAGAAAGCAAAGGGGAGCCGGCATGTACAGAGATCACAGGGCAAGACAAGTAGCAAGAGAGAGGGGAAAAGGTGCCAGGCTCTTTTTAACAACCAGCTCTCATAGGAACTAACAGGGTGAGGACTCACTCACTACAGCAAGGAAAGTGTCAAGCCATTCATGAGGTATTCACCCCCAGGACCCAAACACCTCCCATTAGGCCTCACCTCCATCACTGGGAATCAAATTTCAACATGAGGTTTGGAGGGTCAAATATTCAAACTACAGCAGTTTCCTTCCTACTTCCACTCTTGCCCAGCCTGGAAATCCATTGTTGATTGCTTCTAATAATCCAGCAGGTACACTCTACTCACCCTGAATCCAGGATCTCCATAGCACTCCCTGTTCCTCCACCCAGGCTTCTGAGCAGTGCTATGGAACACACTGCGATCATTTGTGGAGATGCCATCATACATGGTATCCCATGGTGTGGCCAGCTAGGCCCCTGCCACTAGGAGATTCATTTATCTACTTCCTGGCTGACTTCTGTTCTCACCCCTGTAGCTGGCATTTCAAACCACCCACTGCCTCAAGCTCCCTTTCTCTCCACAAATGACTCTGTCTTCTGCGGCACAGGGGAAATTAAGGGAGATTGAGTGAGCTCTCTGAAACTTCCTACCCTTCACCTTCTACATTTACCCAGCTCCACCCTTCCCTTCACATCTCTATAAAGGGACAATGCTTTCGCCTTCATACTCAAGATTTTTCACGCTCACATCTAGATCCTATCTCCAAGGATCTTCAACTCCTCATTTGCCTATAAACATAAAAAGCTCTTGGCTCTGCCTGCTCTTCTGTAAAGACTCTCCTTTTCCTCCAAAATGCATCCATTTCAAGTTTATAGTTCAATGAATCTAGAAAAACACACACCCATGTAACTATCTTCACCATCAAGATACAGAATATTTCTATCATACTAAAACATTTTTTCATATCCCTTTGGATTCAATATTTGCAAATTCTGCTCCAGATAAGCACCAGTTCATTTTGTTTGTTCTAAAATTTCACAAATGACCACACTGTAGGTACTCTTTTGTGCCTGGCCTCTTTCTTTCACATGATGCCTTGGAAATCCGTCCACATTGTTCTGTATATCATAGTTTGCTCTTTTTCTTTTCTTTTTTTTTTAAATCACTGTACAGTATTCCATTGTAATAATTTAATAATTTACTATAGTGTGTTTACCAGTTACCTGCTAATGGACATTTGAGTTGCTTCTATTTTTTTGGCCAGTGTGAATAAAGCTGCTATGAACATTTGTGTACAAGTCTTTATTTGGACCTATTTTCTTTTTTTTTTTTTTTGAGACAGATTCTTGCTCTGTTGCCCAGGCTGAAGTACAGTGGCATGATCTCAGCTCACTGCAACCTCTGCCTTCTGGGTTCAAGTGATTCTCCTGCCTCAGCCTCCCAAGTAGCTGGGACCATAGGTGCGTGCCACCACACCTGGCTAATTTCTGTATTTTTAGTAGAGACAGGGTTTCACCACATTGGTCAGGCTGGTCTTGAAATCCAGACCTTGTGATTCACCTGCCTTAGCTTCCCTAAGTGCTGGGATTATAGGCATGAGCCACCGCACCTGGACCTATTTTCATTTCTTAAAACACTTAAGGGGGATTGGCTGCATCATATTGTTTACATTCGACAAGAAACTGACAAACAGTCTGTAAAACGGATGGTACTGTTTTATATTTCCACCAGCAATGCATGAGAGATTCCTATGGAATTTTTAGAATGTTGATTCCTAGGTTCTTCCCCCAAGAAGCTAGCTTTGTAGGTAGAGACAGGGAATTTGCTTTTTTAACCAAGCTGGGTGACTGAGCCATGAAGGGAAACTACACTGCTCCACCTTCCTGCCTTCTTATCTTCCTCTATCACTGCCCTCTGGCCCCTACCCTCAGAATAAGATCAGAACAACCACTGCCACATTCCCGTGACCAAAACCAACACTTGCAAATCCTCCGCATGGCATCTGACAATGTTCTCCCTTGTACTACCTGACCTAGTCCCACTTGCAACTGCTATGGGTGTCACAGCCCAAGGCCACACCCCCAGGACCCGCTCCTCATTTCACATTCCCCAGAGTGGCTGGTGCGTCACTTCCACCCAGCCACACAATCTAGAAACTCAGGGCTGCCCTTGCTGCTGCCCTTTCCTTAATTCTCCCTCCCATTCAATTCATTGAAAATTCTGAGTTTTCTAAGATTCAATCTACTAAATACTTCTTAAAATCTATGTCCTCCTTTTCACCTCCTTTATCACTGCCAAAATTAGGGAGTCACCACTTCTCACTGGTCTACACCACAGTCTCCTAACCAGCTCCATGTCTTGGAGTCTCTGCCTCTCAGATACACACTCCATCCACTGCCTAAGACAGCCTGGAGAAGGCAAATTTGTTCCCCCACGTGAAATCTGACAGTGACACCCCTCTGCCAACTGAATACCTTTTATTTCTGTGGCTCAAGTCAGAGTTTCTCAAACTTTCTAGGCTCATAGCACCCTTAGTGTCTCAGTAATTTCTTCAATTTTAGGCCAGAAGAAATACCTAATAGTTCCATTTATTAAGTAGTCAGGACCAAACAAATCATAAGTACTTAGGGCCTAGTAACTTAGAAGCCATGTGGGGGAAAAATACATATAGATTGGAAGAAAACATTTTATTTTGTTCTTAACCATGATTACTTACTAATGGGATGGGTTATACCTGTTGGGTGCTGCACAGCTTCCAAACCCTGTAAGAAGATTGGACGCTGCTGTCTTGTTACCATTCCGCAGTGATTTTCGTGTGTTGTTTGAATTTTATCACAGCAATCGCCCAAAACTCAGCTTTACAATGATGGAACATCAATGAAAGGAAGGCAGCACAACTTAACGTTGAAACTATAAACTCCCTCAAGCATGGTGTTTGACACATATCGATGATCACTGTTTCAAAACCCTGTCCCAAGCTGCAGTGCCCCAGATAGTTCACTACAGCACCCCAGAGCACCTTAGCAAATGATTTGGGAACCACAGGCCAAGGCGTTCATGGCCCTCCAAAACCAGGGCCCAATTCTTCTCCATAATTCTCTCTTGATGACACCTCTTCCCCAAACTCACCCCACACCTTCTGATGTTCCTCTCTGTGTTTTCCATCATCTGTTCCATCTCTATCAACCTAAGTCTGCTTGGCCCTTAGGGTCTGTTCAAATGCACCTTTCTCTGGGAAGTCAGAAACTGACTGTCCACTGCACTTAGTATACACTTATGATGCACTTATAACGTTCTCAAGGACAGGTACTCAATGGCATGTGGCTTCTCTGGTTCTCAAATACCTGGAGGTTGGACTGAATTTTAAGCCCTTTAGGGGCAGGGATCATGTATTTTGTTTATTGTGAAATATACACAAAGTTCAGAAAGCTTACTGCAGAGTTCAATGAATAATCAGAGTGCAGACTCCTGGGTCACTGCTGCCTGGGTCTTTGCTCCCCTCATATGTAGGAGGCAATACTGTCTGTAGAATGAAAGGAAATCAATAATTTAAGATATTCAATATTGCATATACAATCATTCAAATAAGTTTTTCCTAGTGAAAACGATTTTTCCACACAGAAGCCTACATTATAAAAGCTAAAAACAGCCCAGGCATAGTACTGTTTCTTCACTCACATTTAAAGATTATTTAAATTTATGGGTGGAATGATATAGCATTTGCTTCAGAATAATGGAAGGAAGGGGGACGGGGATTACCACGTGTTGATCATTATTGAAGCTGGATGCTGGGTACATGGTTTCATGCTACTACCCTCCTTACTTTGGGGTCTGTATAAAGTTTTTATAAAATGAAAAGTTAAAAGAAAAAAAAGACGCTAAAAACAGAAGCTATTTAAGGCATACATCTGCAACAGGTTGGAGAGAATGGGCTGTTCCTCCTGCTATCACCTGCGGCATAACTCTGGCGAGCCTGCTCTTCCAGTTGCACAGGGCACAGAGGGACTGAAGGGAAACCCACGTTAAGAGCATGAAGGACCCTGTCAGGACCATCCCAGGCTTCCCTAAATGCAGGCTTGGCAGAATTGGTGAGGCCATGGGGAAAACATGGGGTGATAAGTCAGCTAAACAGAAAAATATCTTGTACTAAATTAACGAAAATTTAAATAATTGTTTCAAACCAGACTTTGGGATTGATGGTTTCTCCCCGGAAGTAGCTCTAGGCAGACTTCCTTCCATGTAGGAAGAAATAAGATCCCTTTGATTACAGAAGCCACAAGAACAGGTTGCTCACTTGACTGGGGCTCAAGGAGCCTCGCAAGATCATTCTCTTCTCTTTCTCAGATGAGCACAGGTATTTTTGGAACATACTGCTTTACCGGTAGAATCTAGATGACCCCTGGCTTTACTGCCCTCCTCCACCTTGTTCTTTCTGACCCCATCTGACCACCTTTCTGACCCCCCCCCAGTGCAGCATTGAAAATCAATGCTGTACAACTCTCTCTCCTATACAACTAAGATATGACCAGCACTTTGGGAGGCCGATGCAGGTGGATCACGAGGCCAGGAGTTCAAGACCAAAGTCTGGCCAAGACAGTGAAACCCTGTCTGTACTAAAAATACAAAAAATTAGCTAGGTGTGGTGGTAGGCACCTATAATCCCAGCTACTCAGGAGGCTGAGACAGGAGAAATGCATGAACCTGGGAGGCGGAGGTTGCAGTGAACTGAGATGGTGCCATTGCACCCCAGCCCAGGCAACAGTGCAAGACTCCATCTCAAAACAAACAAAAAAATATTGCCACACAGTTGAAAGTCTCCAAACCAGTCCCTTCTAAGTGTACATCTAGCAGTGATTTTAAATATTCTGGGTTGGCCCATTTGAAAGGTTTTTAAGAACCAACAAGCAGAGATGAAGTCTCAAGCGCTGTATAGTCTGTGTAATCCTCTACGTGCACGCTCCCCCATTACTCCGCCAGGAGGAAGAGGGCTTTATCAGTAAAGTAGTCCAACTACTAGTAATTTTCTGTTGAGATGTACCAAGCACATCTCAGAAACAACTGTCACACATCTACTCCAGCTGGATTCTCTGTTAAGTGCCATGCAGGATAAAGAAAGGAGCTTATGGCTTGAATTACGAAGCTAATATATATGAACAATACATAATGAACTGCTAGAACGTGGGGCATGCACCACAGGCTTTCCTAGGTGGAGCCAGAATACTCGAGCAGAAAACCCCCATAAAAGCAGTCGGCCCCGAGCACAGAGATGACAAGACAACATGAGTGAAACACCATCACTGTGTTCGCAGGACGGAGGACACAGGCTTAGGAAGTGTAACGTGTTCCTCCTGAGAAACAACACAAATGAGGCTGGACTGCAGGCAGTGATGCCATGGGGAAGAAAGCCTTGAAAACTTTGTGATATGGAATGTTGGGCACTATGGTCCAATTGGAAGCTTCTGAGAAAAAGAGAAATGTGATACGGGGTGAGCATCCCAAACCCGAAAATCCAAAATCTGAAATGTTCCAAAATCTGAACCCTGAACACCAACATGATGCACAAAGGAAATCCTCACTGGAACATTTTAGATTTCAGATTTTCCAATTTGAAATGTTCAACTGGTAAATATAATGCAAATATTCCAAACCTGAAAGAATCCAAAATCAGAAACACTTCAGGTCCCAATCATTTTAGATAAGGGATATTCAACCTGTATGAGTCCTCTGAAGGCAAGTTAGACAGGTGGGCATTGGGGCACAAAATGAAGGAAAAAGGGAGAAGGAGTCACAAAGGTGCTGCAGCAGCCCCAGACAGACCTGAGCTCGGGAGGAGGGAGGACAGGGGAGGGGAGTCAGAACCGTTTCAGCTGGGTTCTCTGTTAAGGCTGCTGAATTCTACTGTGTTCTCATTTATCTCCACCTTGGCAGACAGGATGGAAGAGTGTCAGCAAAACCTGAGCCCTGTCCAGATAAACAGAGTGAGAGAAAGGAATGAGTTAAAGATGATGAGATTTTAACCCTGGCTGACAGGTAGCAGTGAAACTAGAAAGGCATAGCCTGAATGAGGTAAACAACTGCTATTTTCTCAAGCATGTGCTTAAGGTTCTGTTTTCTTATTTAAAAAAAAAATTACTGGCAGAAACAAAGTCATTCACCCTCCCTTAACTCAAACCTTCAGTCTCCCAAATATGTTTCATTCATTCGAGTGACCCAATTAGGGAATACTTCTCCTCAATGGCAGCCCATTCCTTCCCTCCAGAGAAAAAGCACTTCATTAACCTAAGTCATAAACTCCCATTAAAGCTGTTAGGTCTAAATTGTAAGAGAGAAAGTCTCAGACATTCTTTACAGTTCAGTTTTCATGAGAAAAGCATTTTTTTTAAAGGCATCTAATCAAAGGCTCCTCAAATTCTAATCTCATCAGAACTGGAAAAGGATGTAACAAGTTTTCTTCAGAGGTAACCTCTGTAAGTCATGAAATATTACATTTGACAAAGATGATCATGTAGAAATGACCGAGTAATCCAGAAAACTGCCCATACTAAAGGCAGTTGAATTCTACTGTGTTCTCATTTTGTGACATGGTAAAATCCACCCCCCCCAAAAAAAAGATGGAACTGTGGAGACTTAAATAAATTCTTTTGCCCCCATTGCGGTTGTAAAACTATCTCCGCTATATCAGGGTACACCAAAAACATAGACTAATGATATTAAGGTCTCGATATGAGCCCTTAAAACCAACAAACAATACTAACCTGTTGGAGGAATCAATAATTTAATTCCTGTAACTAAAACAAGGGGGGAATGTGACACGGTAAAAGCCCCATAAAACTGCATACCTCAACCATACCTCTGCTCTCTATAACCCAAATGTGAATAAGTAATTAAGGACTGTGATTTCCACCCTACCCAGACAATGTGTAAACAAATGCTAATCTTGGCTGTTGTGAACCACTTAAGTAACAATCAGAATGTCAAAAGTCCCCTGGCCCTCTGAGTGTCCGGAGCCCCTCACCCTATCTTTGCCCAGGAAACCACTGGAATGTCCGGAACCCCCTCACCCTCATCCCCACCCAGAAGGTGATTTACAGAATCCACTAGCCCTTGGAATGTCTGAAGCCCCTCACCCCCACCCCTGCCCCTCACCCTCACTCCCAAGGTGAATTTTATGGGTATAAAGGGTCTTGACACCCTCCTTTCGAGGCCATGGGTTGGAGAGACACACGTCCTCCGTGGCTGCCGGCAATAAAGACCCTGCAATTTGGCATCCTTTTGTCTTGGTGTTGACTTTCTATGCTCGGGCCAGTACAACAATTTATCTCCATCTTGGCAGAAGTAACTCAGGCTGAAAAACATACACTGAACATTATAATCAATCATGAAGGCACTGAAGACAATTCAACACTACAGACTATGTCCAAGTACCTCTCAGGATGCCAGAACTTCACAGAATTCATTCCTGAGTGAAGAGGTGCCATCAAACCAGACACTCAAAGGTGAACCAAGGGACAGGGACTAAGTCACAGCCAAAATAAGGCACTTTATTCATGTACTTCAACAATCACAACCACATTCAAACACACACCAACCAACGCTACAAAGGCGACCCATTGGAGCTGAGATCTACACTACATGTGTGGCAGCTGCTAAGAGGAGCCATCCGAAATGAGAGATGCATTACTTTGAAGGGAGTCCCAAAAATAAGGGAGGAAAGTGAGTGGGGGTACAGATGAACAAGGCTAGATAGAGCCGGTCCCTGTCAAAGTTGAGTGATGGGTATATGGGGGTTCTTTATATAATATTTCTACATTTGGGTATGTTTTAAACCTTCTATGTTTAAAAGTAAAATACAAAAAAAAAGAAAGAACCAACACATTTTCAAGATGCTCGAAAGCAAAAACAGGCTTCTCTCACAGCTCCTTTCATAAAACTTAATTTTCAATCCTTCACAACAACGGAGAGGAAAGAAACAACTTTCTTATTCTTAAGCAATGAGGTAGAAAGGTAGATGATGCATATTGTAAGCCTAGAAAAGTCTTTGAGATAAAACAGGTTAGACCTATGAGCAAAACATCATCACTTTTCACAATTTCCCCTCCAACTGTTTCCATTGCACTTCTAAAGACCGATCTCCAACTCTTCCAGAGTAACACACACACTGCCTAAAGCACAGAACAGAAAAACTAACTGCCAAGAGCCATGCAAAACCCAAGATCAGAAACTAGAACTGGAAACTGTCATGACTATGATACAAGCAACAAATGATTCATCCTGAGAAGGCAGGCAAGCCCCATCTGTTTCTCAGGACTCCCAGAAGACGTCCAGGCAGAAGAGTTCTGGGACCCAAGTCAGCATCAGGTGCCTCAGACACTTACTGAGCATCCTGGCTGCCCAGAGCCCCAGCAAGGTGGTAGAAATCCACTAGGAAGCAAATGAGAACAAAAATCTACAACACAAGCCAGAAGTGCCACAACAGAGGGTGCAGCAAAGCACCTCCAGAACCCAGACAAGGAAGGGGCCCACCCTGCTTGAGAAACCAGCGAGGTAGCCTGGGAAGGGGTCTTCACAGATGAACATGAGCATGTCCAACATTGTAGGCTGCTGGTGGAAAGGAAGCATGAGCAAAGGCCAAAGGTCTCCAAGGCCTGGTAAGGAGTTATATGGCTGCCAGTAGGGCACCTGCCAGGGAGCGGAGGGAGCCCAGGGAATTGGGGGTGTGGGCGAGAGACCACAAATAGCCTCACACATGCACTAAGAAGCTTAGACCTGACCCTGTGGAGCAGCATGTCTCAAACTAGCAGTGGTGAAGGGCCAGCTGTTGAAATGGCCAACCCATCATGGATGATGCTCATACTCCCTATTTTCCTTTCCCCATCACTCACGGGTAACACACCACACACACCAGCGCAGGCAGGACGCCACCACTAAAGACAACACCAAGAGTATTTCAGCGGGTAGGGTCACAGCTGGGTCCAACTGGTCTTTTTGGAGGGTGTGTCTGAGGGCAGTGTGACGAGTGAATGAGAGGGTTAAGGTGGGGGGCATGGATGGTGCTCAGGAGACCGTTGCATTCATCTAGGAAATGAATGCCAAGAGCCTGGCTAAGGCACCAGCAAGGGGGCCAGAAAGGAGCAGTCAGATTTGCAGGGTCCTTCCTAGTCTACATGACAGGGCTCGGTGACCACCTGTGCATCAAGGGGGACGTAGCAGAGCATCATTCTATTTTCTCTATTTTCTAGACTGCTTGGCCATGATTCTGTTGGCACAAGGAGGAACTGTGGCAAGAGGTATATGTTTAGAAAGAGACATTCATGTAAGAATAAAATTGTCTTCAAATTTCAAATAACTTTGTTCTGACTCTTCCATCCTAAGAAATCTCCAGTACTATGTCCTGTTTTGTTCACTTGCTGTCCCTCAGGACCTAGAATAATATCTGGAGAGTTTTATCATTTATCTGAACATCCACTCAAGGGACATCTCAGGAGTCTGGGGCCAGTTGGCTAAGAGAGCAGTCATATTGCATATTTTTATGATTAGTAAAGAACGGTTCTAACTTGACCCTACCCTTTATGCCTACTATTGGAAAGGAGACAGGAGAAAATGGAGCAGGGTTGCTAAAAAATAATCTGTAATTTGATGGGGATTCAAGTGTCAAAAATCAGCATTAACTAGTATTTCAAGGTGAGCTCAAGAAGCCCTAAACCAGTCCCAGAAATACTAAAGAAAGTTCTTTAAACTCCAACAGGTGAAAGCAAGCTAATCTAAAACAAAACGTGATAGCAACATTCTCAGTTTGCATTTGGTCTAAAAGTGCAAAGATGAAATGTATTCAACCCTATTCACTGGTGAAATTATAGAGAAAGACAGACTGTGATGTTGCTACAGTTACAAAATCACTGCTTAGAAGCCCCTAAAGTAAAATGTCACAACCCAAATTAGTTCCAGAAAACAAAACTCATTTTCTCTATTAGGTATAATTTGCCACTATGGTGTAAGAAACCTACATTTCTGGAAACTACAATACGTTTGGCTGAGGAACAAAAGCAACTGCCAAACCACCACAGAAAAAAAAAAAAAAAAAAAAGGAAAAGAAAAGAGAAAAAGAAAAGAAATTATTAGACCTGAATTGGATTTCTCTAATTCTTCCTTTAAAAAGTGTCTCGTAACTCCTCCTCCCAAATCAGTCACTGAATTCTACTGATTCTATTTCTCGTTGCCTCTCACCCTTCCAATCCCTCCCCACTTTTCAGGTCGTCTTCCTGTCTCTAGTCATCCCACACGCAGCTGCTGGATTCATCTAAAAGTGAGCACCTGTTGAGTCACTCACCTGTTCAATCATGTTAATAGCTCCCAATTTCCTGTTCAGTCAGATATTAATGCCTAAATGCTCCAGTAAGACTCAATATCCCCTTGTAATCCTCTCCCTCTACCTGGAAACGCTGCTAACCTCCTGCTAAACGGGATCAGCTCCTGCACCCTAGACCTGCTGCCTCCTTTGCTTTTTTCCAGGCCTCATTCCCAACTGAACTCAGTTCACCCTCCAGGGCTCACCTCCGACACCCCACTTCAGAGAGCCTCTTGCCCTCCAAATGGATGTGGGCTCACAGCACATCGTTGGTCCCTCTTGTGAGTGGTTACAGAACTTGGCTATGTTTAAGTCCTGTGTTCTTATATTTTCACCATGAGTTTAGACTATGGACTTCTTGAGGACAAGGCCTGCCTTTTTCATTTTGGTGTCCTATACAACAGGGGTCCCCAGCCCCCAGGCTGTGGACCCATACTGCTCTGTGGACCGGTCCGTGATCTGTTAGGAAACAGGCCATACAGCAAGAGCAAGAGGTGAGCAGTGGGTGGGCAAGCGAAGCTTCATCTGTATTTACAGCCGTTCCTCATCACTCGCATTACTGCCTAAGCTCCACCTCCTGTCAGATCAGTGGTGGCAATAGATTTTCATAGGAGTATGAACCCTGTTGTATACTACACAGGCGAGTAATGTATGTGGCATATTTCTTATGAGAATCTAATGCCTGATGATCTGTCAATGTTTCCCATCAACCCCAGACGGGACCATCTAGTTGCAGGAAAACAAGCTCAGGGCTCCCACTGATTCTACATTATGGTGAGTTGTACAATTAGTTCATTCTACATTACAATGTAATAATAATAATAGAAATAAAGTGTACAATAAATGTAATGCACTTGAATCATCCCAAAACCATTCCTTGCCCCCACTCCCTCAGTCCATGGAAAAACTGCCTTCCATGAAACTGGTCCCTGGTGCCTAAAAGGTTGAGGACAGCTGCTATACAGGATCTCTCACATTCTAGGTTCTCTAAATACACATTAAACTGAGTGAAAAAGAGGCAAATTCTTTCAGCTCTCAGTTACAGGAGAAAACAGGTTAATTCCTATGTTTGTCTAAGTAACAGACAGATAGGACACAGTTTTGTTGGATACAGACAATGTTAGTTGCAGAAACGAAGAATTGGGAAAAAAAATCAACTTAAAGCATTACATGCAGGGGAAAGCAAGGCAGAATGAAGTGGTTCAAGGTGAAGATGCCCTGCTTGGGAACACTGAAGCTGAAAGACATGCCCTAACATTCAACAGCCAAAGTGTTTCTCTCAATTCCTGTGTAACTTGTTGATTTTCATCTTCGGACAAATTAGAAAATCCTGAAGTTTAAAAGACTCTGTTTTCATTTTAAAAACATTAAATGGCTTAAATATGATGGAGAGACAGTACAGATGATGTTCTTGGAGGCTGTAATATAATACTCTACAGTCTTCCTGTGGCCACACACTCCTGAGAGCTGGTCTTCGGGCTGCTTAAAGTTCCTGCTGATCCAAGCAGGGCCTAGGCAGGTGGGGCAGGATGGCCTGTGGTACCCCAGCTGTCATCATCTGTGGACGGTAATGAGCTTTATTGCTGAATTCACAAGACAATATGTGATCTTCTAACATATGCCAATATTTTTCCATCTAGAATACTGTTTTGGAACAACTTTATTAAGGAAGGAAAAACATTGGCTGTGCTCATGAAAGTAATGACTCACAGAGTAGCGACAAAAGAGAACAATGCTGTTCAGACCCAAACCTTGGGCCAAATGAGAATTATTACCAGACAGATTAAATAATATAGATGACTCTGAAAGTCCCAAATCCTGGGATTTGCATGGCTTTATCTGGGAAGATTACTTTGGAAATCAAATACAATTTCCCAGCTGTAGGGCTTAACTCTGTTAGTTACCACCAGGAAGATCAGATCATAACACGGACACATGGCAGGTTAAGTAAGAAACAAGCTCCGTCTTTATTCCCCTCACCATAACAACCCAATAAAGTGGTTAACTTGGATGAATGTCAAGTCTTACAGCCCTCAATTATTTCAGCCTCTATAAAAACAAATGAGTAATTTGAAGTGTTGAAAAGATACCTTCTTGTAATTATGATTACAAGATTCTAATCATGAGAACAAATTTAGTGCAGCATGTCTTCATAAAGACCAACCAGCCAGAGCTATTAATAGAAAAGCCTAGAGCCATTTAAACATGAAGTCTAAACAGAAGCAAAAAAGAAAAGGTAAAACGTGCTTCTTTAACTAATGCACTTAGTGGATAACCACAGCAAAGCTATAAACATATCCTTTGAGCAGAATACCTTTCCTCTCTTTGATCCCTTTCTTCTTTACTTCTTATTTATTTATTTATTTATTTAATTTTTTTTTTTTTTGAGACGGAGTTTCGCT
>NW_016107965.1:626300-634506 GCF_001604975.1 Cebus imitator | reverse complement strand
CACACACACACACACACACACACACACACACACACATATATACACTCATGAAATTTTAAAAAGCAAAGAATTAGGGAAAATGCTTAATGCAAATTAGGAAAAACAGCTTTCAGTATATAAAGAATTTATAAAATAGAACACCAAGATTCCAATAAAGACATGCTATAAAAGTAAATGAATAAAAAGCACAGCCCCAAACTGGTCCTCGATTAGAATAAAAATAAAACTTAAACTAAAATGTACCTTTTTTCTCAACAAATTTAAAACAAAAAAACATTTTAAAGGAAATCACCAAAGGCTGTGAAATTAAATTTCTCATCCATTGCTACTAGCACTGAAAATTACTAGTGCCATCTTTCTGGAAAACATAAAAGTGCTCATAGTTTTTGATCCTGTAATTCCACTTCTATGCTCTAAAGATATAACTGCAAAAATGGGAAAAGTTCTGTGCACAATGATACTCATTACATCCCATTTATAAACACAAAAACTGGAAAGAACCAAATTTCCAATAATATCTAAATGGCTAAGATAAAGACACATGCTCAGTGAAATATCATTAAAACAATACTTGGAAAAAATCTACAATATAGAAAAATGCTTATATTCATTATCAAGTAAATACATAATCCAAGATTTGATATCCACTGTGGTTACAATTATACTGGACAGTTTTTTTTTTTTTGCCTGCCAGTCCTCTGGCTTTGCTAGGAATTTACCCTTATCTGGTTTCCATGGGAGCAGGTGTGTGCGTGCACGTACACACATGTATGCATATTGCAGGTAACAGCTGGTAAGGTTTCCTGGGTAAGGTTTCCCTTTTGAGGCAGGGGTCCTTTCAGCAACACCATCCTTGAAATGAGATTTTCTCTTCCTTTGTCACTATAGTATCCTGCAAATTAGCTTTCCCCCCTGGGTCTTCAATTAAAAAAATAGGCCAACGAAACTTGCTTATACTGCAACCATTTGCATTCTGGCACAAATACTATTTTTTTGAAATACAGAAGTATGGAGCCTTAAATGTAAAAGGATTGGGGTTATTTGTGCATGGGAGCCTGATCCCAGAAGGCCTGGCTACTCTTGGTAAGAGCCAGGATGCCTAGTTAATCCTTCAACGGGAAGCTCCCACACGCTCTCTCCAGGGCAGCCTGAGGTGGTAGGACAAATACTCCAGGGTCCCATATTCCTTTTCCACGGTGGACACCCACCAGCAGAGGGAGTGAAACAGCTGCCAGAACTTTTCGAATCCCACTTCTCTTTGCCCAGGAGGCCCACTCCCTGGAATGGGAGAAATGACAGCAAGCTGTGTTGCCACCTGCCCAACCTGCTCTGTGCAAAGCCTCAAGTCTGAGGAAGAAGAGTGCTTTTAATTCTACCTTTGGAACTAGGAAATTAATCTCACAGTATGAATCAGCCAGGAAAACAGAAACCTCAAGGGTGGTGTCTGCCCTAGCCTGGGATCCAAAGGTCATTGTTTGGGAATGATTAGAATTATTTCAGCCCAGAATGTCCAGATGGTGACAAGCCACCTGAACCAGAGGCACCTGGGCCTGGAGAACTGTGGCCCTATGACAAGGCCATTGGGAGTTCATGAGTAAACAGGAGCTAAACGAATTGGGTTTGTCTCCCACTGAGGAGGGGAAATAGGTGTGCAGCTTGGTATGGGATGGGATGACTAGATTACGTTACGTGTGGCAGTTTGGAGGATGAATAAATGAAAGGGCAGATTATGCATACCTGGGGCCAAGAAGTGGAAATCCCTGTGGACCCCCTTCCACACCTCAAAGTTACCACAGGAATAACCAATCTGTACAACAGGCCTTGGGGGGGCCACGCAAGAAGTGAGTTAAACTCTGGGTGGCTAAAGTGGAAATAAGGCTGGGCGTGGTGGCTCACGCCTGTAATCTCAGCATTTTGGGAGGCCAATGTGGGTGGATCACTTGAGGTCATGCGTTTGAGACCAGCCTGGCCGACATGGTGAAAACGCATCTCTACTAAAAATACAAAAATTAGCCGGGCATGATGGCACGTGCCTGTAATCCCAGCTACTCAGGAGGCTTAGGCAGGAAAATAGCTTGAACCTGGGAGGGAGAGGTTGCAGTGAGCCAAGATCACGCCACTGCACTCCAGCCTAAGTGGCAGGATGAGGCTCTGTCTCAAAAAATAAATAAGTAAAAATAATGATAAAGTAGAAATAAAACTTGAGAGAGTTCTGTGAATATGTGTTCTGCCACATGGAAAAAGCTGAATGAGAAAAGAGTAAGACACAGAAACAGAAAGCAGCCTGAGAAGAAACACAGCTGAAAGACTGGGAGGTCCCACCCTGGCTTCCACAGCTCCTCAGGCCTAACCAAGTTCTTGCCATTGGGCTCAGAGACACTCCACTCCTTTCAATAAATTCCCCTCTTTACTTAACCCTGTTGGAATTAGATTTCTATCACTTGCAGCCCAAATAGTTCCCACCACACACCCAATTAAGAAAAATACCAATAGGCTGGCCACAGTGGTGCACACCTGCAATCCCAGCACTTTGGGAGGTCAAGGTGGGCAAACCAGGAGGTAAAGAGATCAAGACCATCCTGGCCAACATGGTGAAACCCCATCTCTACTAAAAATACAAAAATTAGCTGGGTATGGTGGTGCTCACCTGTAGTCTCAGCTACTCAGGAGGTTGCGGCAAGGAGAATCTCTTGAACCCGGGAGGCAGAGGTTACAGTGAGCCGAGATCAGGTCACTGCACTCCAGCCTGGTGACAGAGCGAGACTCTGTCTCAAAAAAAAAAAAAAAAAAAAAAAAAAAGGAATAGAAAAAGGGAAGAAAGGGCCAGGTGAGGTGGCTCATGCCTGTAATCCCAGCACTTTGGGAGCCCAAGTCGGGTGGATTACAAGGTCAGAAGTTCGAGACCAGCCTGGACAATATAGTGAAACCCCATGTCTACTAAAAATAAAAAAATTAGCTGGGCATGGTGGCAGGTGCCTGTAATCCCAGCTACTTGGGAGGCTGAGGCAGAACTGCTTGAACCCTGGAGGTGGAGGTTGCAGTGAGCCAAGATCATACCACTGCACTCCAGCCTACGGAATAGAGTGAAACTCTCTCTCTTAAAAATAAAAAATAAAAACGGAATAAAATAATGTAAAATTATAACAATAGTTTCTTAAATTATAGCAATATTTCTTCTTTCATTTTCTAAACTTCTGTTATATGTAAATTTTTGGTGCTGCAAAAGAAATACCACTTCAATATAAATTTTCTCAGCAAGGCAATTTACTTCTTTAGAAGTAAATTGGATGGAGCAATGGCAAGCACACACCTGAATAGGGGAGGGGAAGGGGTTCTTATCCCTGATGCAGGTAGCCTCTACTGCTGTGTCGTTCGTCTACTGGCTAGGGTTGGACTGCACAGTCTAAGCTAATTCTGATTGGCTATTTTAAAGGGAGCAGGGATATGAGCCAGAGTGGCAGGGTGAGCAGTTTGGCAGAGGATGGTTACAGAACAGGTAACTAAAGGTGACTCAGATCAGAGCAGGTGACTAGGGGAATAGATGTGAACTACTGATTATAAATTGCAGGAAAGTTGTTTCCTGAAACTAGAGGTAAGGGGGGTAAAGAGAACCATGAAGTTAAACTTTAAAATGGAGAACAAAGAAGAAGAGAGCTGAACATACTGACATACTGATTCTTTGAAGAGAAACTTGGAGCTCACTATATTTAACACTTCCAATAATATGATTTACTAATCTGTAGTGAATTTTTCACAAAGTAGAAATGAAATGGGCAAGTCAACAGGTAGGAGAGAAGCCTGAATTTAAAGGAGCTTCGGCAAGCACCTAAGTTCTAGGTGAAGTACTTTCCACCTCAGGACACTAGGCAACTCAACCACCTTTGATCATTAATCTCCACCAAACAAGGGACCAGAGTTTAAAAACACAGGGGTCTCCCAATAAGATTATATGCATCCAACAATAAGCAGCATTTGTTGTTACTAAACCCTACGGTACAACCATAATAAACTCAATGACCCCAAGTATATCTTATCACAGTATTAATATTTTAAAGGGTCAATATTCACTAAAACATATCAGTGCTCCTTTGCTACTAGTGGAAGCACTAGTGGAAACAAAAGCCACCTGCCTTGTCTGAGCTTCTTGGAAGCCACTGGAAGAGCAACTGTCTACAGTTCGTTCATGGATTGAAATAAAACATTAATCATGGCCAGGCACGGTAGCTCATGCCTGATATCTCAGCACTTTGGGAGGCCAAGGTGGGTGGATTACCTAAGGTCAGGAGTTCAAGACCAGCCTTGTTAACATGGTGAAACCCCGTCTGTGCTAAAAAAAATACTAAAAAAATTAGCCAGGCGTGGTGGCAGATGCCTGTAATCCCAGCTACTCAGGAGGCTAACACAGGAGACTCTTTTGAACCTGGGAGGCAAAGATCATGCTGTTGCACTCCAGCCTGAGCAACAGAGCAAGACTCCATCTCAAAAACAACAACAACAATACTAATTACATGACTAAAATTTAGTCTTGGAAAAAATCTCAAAAATACAAGGTTTAGAGAGAAGCTGATTTTGGCCACTGAGAATTCTGTTAATCACAACGTCTACAGAAACATGGCAAACTATCACAACTGGCAGATTCCTCTCTTAAGACTCTCAACTACATCAAATCAAAACTCCTAGGAGTCACTTAGAACAGTGTTATTCTCTCATAAGGCAAATAAAAATTACAAATTTTCTGTCTTTTTCCCCTCTGGTATTTTTAAAAGCATGAACATACCTGACTTCAAATATAGTTGCTATAGCTAACATGAATTAAACATGTTTCCAGATGCCTTGTGTGATACTGAGCACAGCTGAGAACTATTTGTACCTGAACACTGAAAAACGCTGCTTCACAAAGAGGAACTTGTGCCTTGCTTTGCCCAGCCTTTTCAGTCCTCAGTGATCACTTTTCTCTACAAGCAACATACCCCATGGCCCACATGCTGGTTTCCAGAGAGCCTGGAAATGGAAAGAAAACATCGAGTCTGCAGGTCTGTTTCAAGTTAACTATTTCAAATTTGACTCAGTTTTAAAACTAGTAGATGGGAGCTTAAAAAAAAAAAGTAGAATAAGGCCGGGGATGGTGGCTCACGCCTATAATCCCAGCACTTTGGGAGGCTGAGGCGGGTGGATCACTTGAGGTCAGAAGTTCAAGACCAGCCTGACCAACATGGTGAAACCCTGTCTCTTAAAAAAAAAAATGTAGAATATATTCTCCTGGTTTTGATGGTGACTTGTAGGAAGTAACCAATAGTAACTGTAAAGGGTGGGAAGGGTAATGGCAGACATCTAGTCTAATCTAAAACTAAACATCCAGTAGCTAATTGGTTCCCACAGGCATCAGACTCTGTCCCACACGTGTCACTTAGTGGGCTTTAGCAGTATAAGGGTCTTCACTGCAGCCCTATTTAGCTAGGACTGCGACAAGTCTCTATCTCATGAAAACCAACAAAAGACCAGCGTGGATCCTGATGTTCAATGTTCTGATTATAAAGCAATGTTACAGCTCGGTGTGGTGACTCACGCCTGTAATCCCAGCACTTTGGGAGACAGAGGTGGGCAGATCACTTGAGGTCAGGAGTTCGAGACCGGCATGGCTAACATGGTGAAACCCCGTCTCTACTAAAAATACAAAAATTAGCTGGTGTGGTGGCTGGTGCCTGCAATCCCAGCTACAAGAGGGGTTGAGGCAGGAGAATCACTTGAACCTGGGAGGCAGAGGCTGCAGTGAGCCGAGATCATGCCACTGCACTCCAGGCTGGGCAACAGAGCAAGACTCCATCTCCAAAAAAAAACAAAAACAAAAAAACCAAGGTTACACAAAGTCCAGCAGTTTCCCCATTCATAAAGTCTGCTACTCACAAAGACGTGGAAGTGGCTATCAACTGCTTATGCAGAGATGATTGAAAGGCCTGTTGAATTTAAAGGAGCTTCAACAAGTGCCTAAGTTCCAGGTGAAATATGTTCCACTTCAGGACAGCAGGCAAATGATTAATCAATGTAATCATTCCCTAATATTGTGAATTCAGCTCATTGTTAGTGCTCTTGCATTAATTAACTACTTATATTTTAGGTAACAAAAAAATATTTTCTAAAATGCCTTCCTTCTGAAATAATTTTGTTTAGAAAAAGCCTTCAGGACATAGGGGGAGGTAGGTGTTTAAACAGCACAAAAACAGATAAAATGACCTGTAACAAGAAAACCACCAGTTTCTAAACCAGCATTTGGGACTAACTGGTGAGGCTCGGAGGCAAGCTCACCAATGGCTGGAGAACAACCAGCAAAAAACCCACAGCATGCTGGGCATGGTGGCTCATGCCTGTAATCCCAATACTTTGGGAGGCCCAGGCAGGAGGATTGCTTGAGTCCAGGAGTTTCAGATCAGACTGTACAATATAGGGAGACCCCATCTTGACAAAAAAACCTGTCTTTAAATTTGCCAGGTGTGGTGGTTTATGTATGTAGTCCCAGCTATTTAGGAGGCCAAGGAGGAAGGATTGCTTGAGCATGGGAAGAAAAGCCTGCAGTCAGCCAAGACAGTGCTACTGCACTCTAGCCTGAATAATAGAGCCAGACTCTGTCTCAAAGCAAAACAAACAAAAAAACACCAGGGCTTGATTCCAGCAACCTTATAACCGAAGCTGCGGCTGTTTCTACTCACCACCACCCCATCACCCCCCACAACATTAAGTACAGCAGGGAAGACCCTGTAAGGTCCTCTGAGATTCAGAACATATGAAAGCCAAATGTTCCTTATTAGGAATTACAGAAATGCTGCATTTGCCAAAGAAATGCAGCTTGTCAATTTCAGACATACATTTCAAGAACTGATTCCCAGGTTAACTGACTACCTAAATAACAAGGTTCAGGGCCCGGCGTGGTGGTTCACGCCTGTAATCCCAACACTTTGGGAGGTCAAAGCGGGTGGATCACCGGAGGTCTGGAGTTCGAGACCAGCCTGGCTAACATGCATGGTGAAACTCTGTCTCTGCTAAAAATACAAAAATTAGCCAGGCACGGTGATGCATGCCTGTAATCCCAGCTACTGAGGAGGCTGAGGTGGGAGAATCACTGGAACCCTGGAGGCGGAAGTTGCAGTGAGCTGAGATCACGCCACTGCACTACAACTGGGGTGACAGAGAGGGACTCCATCCCCTGCCCCAAAAAAAGGGTCAGAAATAAGATCATTAAAATGGCACAGACTTTTCACCTCTAAGTCAGTGGGAAGATACAGTGTCATGTACATGTGTTCCATACCCACAGTTTTCCAGTGATTTACACTTAATGAGGTTTATAATCTCTGTTCCATTTACAAAACTAGAGCATTACCGCTGCAAAAAAAATGGATCAGGTCCAGCCCAACTGTACATCTCTCTCTCTCTCTTTTTTCTTCTGTTTTATGAGACGAGATCTTGCTTTATCACCCAGGCAAGAGTTCAGAAGAGCGATTAGAGCTCACTGCAGCTTGACCTCCCACGCTCAAGCAATCCTCTCCCCTCAGCCTCCCAACTAATTGGGACTGCAGGTGTATGACACCAGCCTGGCCAATTTTTTTTATTTTTTGTAGAGATGGATTGGGGGAGGGGGTCTCACTACATTGCCTGGTCTTGAACTCCTGGCCTCAAACAATCCTCCCACCTCAGCCTCCTGAGTTGCTGAGATTACAGGCATGAGCTTAAAAAAAAAAAAGAAAAAGAAAAAAGAACTGGGCACAGTAGCTCATGCCTGTAATCCCAGCACTTTCAGAGGCTGAGGCAGGTGGATCAACTGAGGTCAGGAGTTCAAGGCCAGCCTGACCAACATGGAGAAACCCCATCTCTACTAAAAATACAAAAGTTCGCCAGACATGGTGGCACATCTGTTGCATGCCTGCAGTCCCAGTTACTCAGGAGGCTGAGGCATGAGAATCGCTTGAACCCTGGGCAACAAGAATCACTTAAACCATGGGCAATTCCACCTTAAAAAAAAAGAAAAGACTTATCTGGTTGACTCATCTGTTAATTAAAAAAGACTTAAAATAAAAATATTTTTTATGAATCTTCTCCCCATCCAATCTCCACTCCAGCAGACCATAGAATTTATACAATAATCTGGTTAGTAACAATTTTTTTTTTTGGAATATCACACCAATGTCTAGAATTTGTTCAGAGGCTGGTTTTTTCT
>NW_016107965.1:621175-626100 GCF_001604975.1 Cebus imitator | reverse complement strand
ACACACACACACACACACACACACACTCACTCGCTCGCTCTCACTTACAGAATCTGTGAAGTAACATCAATACAGCAGGAAGAAGTGCCTCAAAATAATATTCTAAAACACAGACCCTTGGAAGGCACTAAAGGATATTCAAAACAAGGACATCTGTGCCTACAATTCTCCTACTTGCAGCAGTATTATCTATCTCAGGCTATAAACTCAAAGCCTGGCCATTTGTGATTCTCTGCTTTATAAAGGCAGCCAGCAGAGTACCGCTTTCTAACACCATTTCATCACATGGTAGGAGACTGATCATGGCTAAACACCAAAAATTCACTAAAGCAGTAGAAAACCGAAATCAGTGCCAAGTAAGTGCAAAGGCCCATGATACAAAGCTCTCTCAACGATAAAGCAAGCCCTCAGAGTAAAAGCCCCACAATGATCAGAAGGGCTTCACTCTCAGCTCCCGAAGGACTATCTTTGAAGTTATGATAAGTAAAGGCCTAATTAAGACAGATACAAAAAATTTTGGTGTTTTGTTTTTCTTTGAGACAGGGTCTTGTTGTTCTGTCACCCAGGCTGGAATGCAGTGGCACAAATCATGGCTCACTGCAGCCTCAACCTCCTGGGCTCAAGCGATTCTCCCACCTCAGCCTCCCGAGTAGCTGGGACTCTAGGCATGCAACACCATGCCTGGCTTTTTATTTCATTTTTTCTAGAGATGGGGGTCCTACTATGCTGCCCAGGCTGGTCTTGAACTCCTGGGCTCAAGCAATCTTCCCACCTCACTTCCCAAAGTGCTGGGATTATAGGCTTGAGTGGCCACCTACAAAAAAGATTTTTATTCAAATCAAACCCTGTTCCCTGACCCTCATCTCATTTACACATACAGCAGCAAAGTACTTATCTCCAAATATGCAGATTTCTATACAGCCACCTAAACAGTGAGTAACAGAAATTTTACTACTTTTAGTCTCCTGTCTATGGAAGAATATTCAGAACAGAATTAAAAGATGGGCCATAGACACTAACAAAAGTCTTACTGTTCTAAAGATTTCAGTCCACTACTAAATCATTCCAAATTCTGTTGTACTTCATTTACCTGCGTGTAGGTCAGCAATAACCCATCAACCATACAGTTCCTTCTAACCAGTCTATCGGCTGTTATGTTTCCTGATATTAAGTCAATAAAGGCAACCATGACATTTGCTTTGGATGGGAGTCAAGTGTCTAGCTGGGATGCAGTAAAGGCCAAGGCCTAACTGAACTGCACTGTGTGGTTTCCAAACTAAGCAGCTGAGAGAGTTAAACTTTCAGTATTTGTGGCAAGTCTGGTGTGTGGTATAATTAACCACCACCCAAGACAGTTAGGATTCTTCTTCAGTTTAGGCTATTGCTCTTCTTTAATAGATCTGATAAAAAGTACCTCCTAAGTCCACTGTATTCCTGAATGCAAAGGTATGCTAATTTCATAACAGGTGAATACAGTTCTCTCCAAACTGGTTTTGGGGCCCTGGGCTGAGTGTCTAAGTTCAATCATGTACAGTTCTGTTTATGTTCATGGTCCCTCGGCCATCAACTTATATTGCCATCCTTGGAAAAAGAAATGCATCTGGGCATGAAAGGTGCTACATGAAATCCTTTCCCATGCCATGGTCAGGAAAACAAGCCCTTTTTCTTAGGGTGGTATCAAATCCCTCAGGTCCCTGAGGACCCCTGGGGAACTAAGCCAAATCCCACATTTTACAGATGTGAAAACTGAAACCCAAGGTTACATGATTATTTAGTGGCTGAGCTTTAGAACGCAGGTGTCACAACTCTAGTTTGTTGTCTCTGCTAAAGCAAAACAGTGCCAACTGACATCTAGTAACAATTGAGAAACCTATTAATTTATTTTAATGGAGAAACACCCTAAACAAACTAAATTAATAAAGGCCTGACAGACGGTAAGTTTGTATGTGCACCATCAGCCTTACAAAAAGTCAAAGTTTATCCATTTGAGTATGTCTAGCCATGCATAGTTAAACCTGTTATTAAGAAGTCCTGGCCGGGCATGGCAGCTCATGCCTGTTAATCCCAGCACTTTGGGAGGCTGAGGCAGGTGGATCACTTGAGGTCAGGAGTTTGTGACCAGCCTGCCCCACATGGTGAAACCCCATCTCTATAAAAAATTAGCTGAGTGTAGTGGTGGGCACCTGTAGTCTCAACTACTCAGGAGGCTGAGGCAGAATCGCTTGAACCCAGGAGGCAGAGGTTACAGTGAGCCAAGATCGTGCCATTGTACTCCAGCCTGGGCAACGAGGGTAAAAACTCCATCTCAAAAAAAAAAAAAAAAAAAAAAAAAGTCCTCATGTAGAAGCTCCAAGGGGAAAAAAAAAAAAAGATTTAATTGCATACAAAGTTTTTCAGTCCTGGTAACAGCAACCAACCTGAAACTGTCAATTTTGCTCATCACATTTAGTTACAGAGGACAGGGGAGTCAAGTAGAAAGTGGAAAAATACTCTAGTTAAATAAAATTACCTACCAACAACTGGATTTATGACATAATTGCCACCTACACTGGCCAGATGTTACCATACTTTAGGATAGAAGAGAAGTACTATGAAATACGCCCCAAGTTGAGATGCCTGACCGACTTCCAACAGCCAGGATCCTCAGTGTTTAAAGTTGGTTTGAGGATCACACACTTCTCTACTGGCCCAAGCCACCATATCACCTTCTTCTCTCCAATTAGCTGGATAATGGTTCAAGTCCATGCAGCTCCACACAAGGCAGGTCAACCAGTGGGGACTGTTTACTGCTTCTGGGATGTGTAATCTTTGAGATGAAAAGGGCCAAAAAGATTACCTTACCCAACCCTCTCATTTCACAGGAAAGGAAATCAAGGCTCAAAGAGGTGAAGTGACTTGCCCAGGGCACTACAGACAGTTAACCATAGACACAGGACTGGAACCAAGGTCTCCGCCTCCCTGTCTCGTCTTTTGCCCACTATGCCACACTATAATTTCACTACTTTAAATCATGGTTCACTGAGAGCCAAAGCCTAAATTACTTCAGGCCTGAAGCTCCCGCTTTGAAGCCTGCTGGGGTAGATGAAGATCAGCACTCCATTCTGATATGAGGGTTGAATCTTTTGGATGAGACCAAAGTGTAATTTTTGGAGTCTCTATAGAAAACCAATACACTAAATGGCACTGCAAATTATACAGGGAGGGGTCTTTAAAAAATGCTCAGCATGAAAATTCCCGAGATCCCACTGTAGATCTAAGTGGGTGGGAATAATGCGACAAAAAGTCAAAGGTCACAGCCTTAACCACAATAAAATAAATTCCTACAATACACATTTACCCAAACCAGTCTTTTCAAAAAAAAATGTTAATTTTCATTTTTTACATTGACATATAAAAATTATATCTACTTATGGTGCACAGCATGATGTTCTGATATATGCACATACTGTGGAATGGCTACATCAAGCTAATTAACATATCATTACCTCACATACTTACCATTTTTTTGTGGTGAGAACATTTAAAATCTACTGTTAGTAATTTTCAAGTATATAATGTGTGGTTATTAACTATAGTCACCATGTTATATAATAGATCTCCTGAACAGCCCAGCTCTAATGGTTTAAAAAAATGTCCTTTGATGAAGACGATGATAATGTAGCCACTGCCAATTCCTTTGATGAAGCCAACATTTTTTTAATGTCAGTGCCAAGGAAACACGCATTACTGATCAGCACAGGACAACTCCTTTGAACTGTAAGGCCCATTTTAATGACCAACCATAAATTGATGGGCCTCACACAGTAAGCTATGACTGCTTCACTCA
The DNA here is from genome assembly GCF_001604975.1 of Cebus imitator. Classification (NCBI taxonomy): domain Eukaryota; kingdom Metazoa; phylum Chordata; class Mammalia; order Primates; family Cebidae; genus Cebus; species Cebus imitator. Next base: position 622,274 of record NW_016107965.1, on the reverse strand, counting down.
GTAGGAATAAGATGCTCACACAAAAGAAAGCATATTCTGATACTGACTTTTTCATGTCAATATTACATCAGATCTCTGTGATTTCAGCACAGGTTTTCTATTTTCTAGGCTTCTCTGAGAGGCAATCTTTATGTATCCTCACACATTTGAATAGAGATTGGAAAGCACAAGAAACTGCTGGGAAGTTGGTGTTGGCACAACCAAACCTTCTGAATTGAAGCTTGAAAACAGGACTCAGAAATAGGGGCAAAGCAAGAGGAACGGGCCAAGAGCAAACAACGCTGCTTTCTTCAGCTTATCAAGTGGTCAGCAGGAAACAGAAGCAGGAAAGACTTACCAATGGGGAGATAGCAAACCTATGGGCTCAAAGAAGAGGACTTTCCAGACATCAAAGGAAGAACTCCCTTGTGAAAAGGGAAAAATGGCTGTTCCAGGCAGGCATGGGCAAGGAGCCATATTTTATAGGACATTCTCTGCTGTCATTCTCAGTTCTCCTAGGAATCTCTCTTTCTAAAGTCACAGTCACCATCCTGGTCAGGCTTCTGCCTAGCCTGGAGGTCATCCAATCTTCTTTTCTTTTCTCAAGACGGAGTTTTGCTCTTGTTGCCCAAGCTGGTGTGCAATGGCACAATCGGCTCAATGCAACCTCCACTTCCCAGGTTCAAGGGATTCTCCTGCCCCAGCCTCCCGAGTACCTGGGATTACAGGTGTGTGCCACCACACCCGGCTAATTTTTTGTATTTTTAGTAGAAACGGGGTTTCACCATGTTAGCCAGGCTGGTCTCAAACTCCTGACCTCAGGTGATCCGCCCACCTCAGCCTCCCAAAGTGCTGGAATTATAGGTGTGAGCCACAGCACCCGGCCAGGTCATCCAATCTTACTGCCAACTTCTGTAGGTTCCAGAAGTGGAAATGGGCATCTGGATTGTGGGTTGAGGTGGCTAAGTTTCCACATTTGTTTTTTCTTTAAAAAACTGAGGGAGAGCAACATCTCTTTAAACATTAAGAAAGCAAAATAAATACTGAGAATTTCAAAAGTTATATAAATATTAAGGCAGATTATTTAATAAAAAAAAAAAAAATTGGTGGCAGCCAAAGA
>NW_016107965.1:610673-619944 GCF_001604975.1 Cebus imitator | reverse complement strand
TCTGCCTCCCAGGTTCCAGCAATTCTCCTGCATCAGCCTCTGGAGTAGCTGGGATTATAGGCATGTGCCACCATGCCCGGCTAATTTTTTATTATTAGTAGAGACAGGGTTTTATCATGTTGGCCAGGCTGGTCTCGAACTTCTGACCTCAGATGATCCACCTACCTCAGCCTCCCAAAGTGCTAGAATTACAAGTGTGAGCCACTTTGCCCAGTGACCTTTACCTAAATCTATGGCACAAAGTCCTCTGTGTCCCTAGGATGATTCCATGAGCTTTTAAAGACTGTAATAAGAAGGTAAATGCAAAACAAAAAACAAAAAAGTTGTTGCAAGGAGAGCTAAGTCAACATAAGTAAAGCTCTTAGAACAGGGCCTAATATACAAAGAGCATCATGTAAGTGTCATTGTTATTCATCAAGAACTGTCTGAGACACTAGGATCTAATCATAACAAGAGATCTGATTCCTGCCTTCATGGAACTTATAGTTCAATAAGAGACACATTAATCAATAAAAAGTGCCATGAAAGGGACATACTGGAAACCGTGACACATATCAGGAGAGGATCTGGTCTTGTGATGGTGGGGGAAGCACAGTGTTAAAGGAGATTTTCCTGATGAAATGACATTTGAGTTAAGAACTATAGGAAGGGGGGAAGGAAAGGAGAATTTCCTGATGAAATGACATTTGAGTTAAGAACTATAGGAAGGGGAGAAGGAAAGGAGAATTTCCTGGGCAGATGGAATACCCTATGCAAAATTCTGAGACTGCAGGGAATCGGTTGTGTTTGAGGACCTATGAACCAGTGTAGCTAGACAGAGAAAGCGAGGGGATATGGCACACGGTGGGGTTGGCAGAGAAGCCCCAGCATGCACTCATACGGAGTAGGCCAAAAGAGTCAGAATCTTTTTTTACATGTCTTATTTGTTATCTATGCAGCTGAAGGAAAGATTGCTGTTTATATCATTCTAAAGTCAACCTGGAAGAAAGAAAAGCACTCGCCTAAGGTGAAGCGTGCAATGCACCAACCACAATCTGTGTTCACACTTTCGGTGAGTCTCCTCCAGTGGTTTAATTTATACTAACCTTAGACTGCTGTTGCCTAGTGGGTTTACAGCTGAATATAAGCAGAACACATCAGAACTTCGCAGGAGTCTGTAGTAAATATGGCTGTTTCTGTGATGAAATGTGGCATTCAGGACAAACCCCAGTGCAGATTTTCTTGCTTTCTGAGACCCCTTGTTTGAGACCTTTCTCTGGCCAGCGATCACGCATGAAATCAGAAAGCTCCCTTGGAAGGGCTGAGGAGTTAAACCTGCAACCTTCTGTCTTTTTAATCTTCCAGGTGCCCCATCTCCACAGTAGCTGCAGTCAGGTACAGTGCCAGGGCTATTTTCACAAGAGGCAGAAATCTTGGGGATACTAAGCTTACAGGACAAGGTAAGCCATTGGCTCGGTCTCACATTACTCAAGCAGCTTGGCAAGGACTTCAGGATTTGCCAATCTCTTCCAGGCACTCCCTGCCTCATACTTCTTCCTGTTGGCTGACTCTTCTATTTCAACTCCTGTGTGCTAGTTCACTTACTCCAACCCCGCCCCTAGGCTGGACTCTCAACCTACATGTATACAGAGAGAAGGATCCCATTACACACAAGGCAATGCTGCCCCAAGGCCTATAAAACTCCTGCCTTCAGGGAGTTTACCGTCTAGCAGAGGAACCATGTAATTCAGGGAAAAGACGGCAAGCTCCATTCCCTTGCTTCCCGAAAGCTGACTTGGCAGCCTCCCCAGGTCCTGCCCAGAGCAGTTCCAAGATTCTGAGCCCATATACCCTGCTCGGCTGTCTTCTCACTCCTTGGCCTAGCCTGTGTCCATACAGCTCTAAAACCTGTTGTTTTATCCTCTCAAAACTCCAATTAAAAAAAAAAAAAAAGTTCCTCAGGTATCCTCATGAGTCTGGAACATATAGATGCTTTTGGGGTGAATGAAGCTGACAGAAGATGAGGCGGGCACAGAGATGCATGTTCTGGTTTGAGCTCTGGGCAAGTCATTAGATTTCTCCAGGCATGGGTTTCCAATTCTATAAAGTGAGAAGCCTGAGTTGGATGGTGGCTGCAGCTCTGAAGCATGCCGACTGATGACTTACCAGACCCTCATCTCTCCTCAGGCTTTGCTGTAGCTTCTTCTAGCCCCAACCAATCAAAACATGCCCAAAATCCACATAAGAATTTGAGAGTTTAGAAGTCCTGATGCCTTTGAACATAGTCATTTCCAATCCTGGTCTTGCGACATCTAAGTGTCTCTGCTTATCTCAAAATATTGCAACATTAGAAATTAGTAATAATCTAACTCACTTTAAGGTTCAGGGTCAGGAAAAGAAACACCACGAAAATCAACTTATGTTATGTGGGACCAGGTAGCTGACTCCCAGGCACACATACCTACTATAGACTCTAAAACCAACCATCTCCTAAACTGAAAGGGTGATGCCTTTTCTTCTCTCAACCACAAATCAGATAAATGACTGAACTTTTACCAGGCACTGAAAGCCCCAGAGATTTCCAAGCACTGAACCATCAAGATCAAGATGACTTAGGGTCAGTTTTACAAGCAACTGTGGCTTGGTTCCCAGTTAGTTGAACACCAAAACTACAGATAAACTTGTTCTTAATCTCTACATGTAAAGGAAACCGTTTTCTTCTTTGTAAAACCAGCTCATGGCAAGTGGAAAATGAACTCTATCAGAATTCTAGGATAAGGTCACTGGATTGCTCATAACGAGGTAGTACCTTTAAAGGTCAGAGATTTCCCAAATTTGTTCTTACAACTTTCTTACAGCATTTGAATTAATCTGGAGATGTTACAAATACTTCTACGGTGGAAAAAACAAATTAATCTTATCGAATGTAAAAAAAAATACACAAACACCCCCACACATACCCATTTGTGTATTTGAGAGCAGAGCCATCACAAAAATCAAAGAATGGCTGGTTCTGACCCCTCTGTGGGGGCTTTATGAGGTTTCCCTGACAGGATTTAATGTCTTATCACATTATCCTTAAAAATCAACAATGTGGCCAGGCATGGTAGCTCATGCCTGTAATCCCAGCACTTTGGGTGGCCAAAGTGGGAGGATCACTGGAGGCCAGGAGTTTGAGACCCACCTGGGCAACAAGGCAAAACCCCGTCTCTATTAAAAATATAAAAATTAGCTGGGCATGTTGGCACATGGCTGTAATCCCAGATACTCGGGAGGCTGAAGCACGAAAATCGCCTGACCCGGGAGGCAGAAGTGACAGAGCGAGACCCTATCTCAAAACAAAGAAAAAGAAAGTAAATAAAAATCAACAATATCCACACTTAGTCCCTCATATTTGCTCAGGATTTTCAGACATACCTGAGGACTGTCAACACCAGTCCTCCAGAAGATAGACAACAAACAAACAGGAAGCTGGGCACGGTGGCTCACGCCTGTAATCCCAACACTTTGGGAGGCTGAGGACAGATCACCTGAGGTCGGGAGTTCAAGACCAGCCTGACCAACATGGAGAAACCTGTCCATACTAAAAATGCAAAATTAGCCAGGCATGGTGGTGCATGCCTGTAATCCCAGCTACTTGGGAGGTTGAGGCAGGAGAATCAATTGAACCCAGAAGGCAGAGATTTCAGTGGGCCAAGATCATGTCATTGTACTCCAGCCTGGGCAGCCACAGCAAAACTGTCTCAAAAAAAAAAAAAAAGAGAAAGAAACAAACAGGAGTACCAACCTGTACATTAACCCCAACAGTAAGTGAGGTGGTGCCATTCAGAGTACAGGAAGGGATCTAGTCTAGGAGTGTACAGTGGTCAGGGAAGGCCCTACACCCTATACAGGACAAATGACCAATATCCGATGAAACCACACCATGGCGTGTGGCAACTTACAAAGCCTCCATCTCCCTTGCTCTGCTCTATGTTTCTCCCCTATAGCCCCTGAAGAATTTTATCACCTTGTCCATTCTATATAATGTATTTACCACGCTATTGTCCATCCCAACCAACTAGGTAGGAGTTACATGAGGGCAGGCGTCTTTGCTTTGTTCATGTGTCCTAAGCATCTCAAACAGTGCTTGGCATAAAATATGTACTCAAAAAGGTGGTAAAAAAAATGAACAGATAAACAGATGAAATTCACTACATTCAAGAGCTAGGAAGCTGGGAGCCTCAAAGCAAAACAGCCCTCTCATCTTCTATCCTCCCCAGGTGAAAGTATGAGGCTGCACCAGAAAAAGAGACAGGTAGGGGACTAGTCACTTTCACCTAAATGGTGATCCTAATTTGAGAAGACATTTGGAAACAGGCCCACCAAAGAGATTTTCTAGTTCCATTGCTTTGTTTTACAGATTAGGAAGCAGAGGGGGAAATAACTCATTTGCCCAAAGCCACACAGCTAGCTAGTACAGAACCTCCTGACTCTCACTTGCTGAAAGAATACACACAATTTCATCACATGTGGCAAAAACACATATAGAAACAAGATACTGAGCCTATAATTACATTTTAAGACAGTTAAAATGATAAAACTATGCCCATCTGCTCAAGGAGTGCAGAACTGGCCTGCCACTTGGGATTTCCTTTAAGCATTAAGGTAAATCAGGAAACAGCCCTGGTGCTGGAGTCTACACAGCTCTTTCAGGCCAGGTGCCAAGCCCCACTCCGAGGTTGTCTTCAAAGAGTGGGCTCCCAATTCTACTGACATTTGTCAACCTGGTTCCAGCAGAGCTTTGGATTTGGTCCAGCCCACTCAATGTGATGCTTCGAAGTGAGCATCCTCTTGTTTCTAAACCAGCTATTAAGGATCCTCCAAGTAACAACTGAGATGGATTCAGGAGCTGAGACAGCTGACTGGTCCTCTCCTGTGTTCCACAGTTGGGCTTGTCAACTTGGCACCTGCTATAAAAACCCTTCGAGGGAATGCTGCCCGACTCAGGCAATGAGGCTAATAGCCAGCTTTCATATGAAGAGGGGAAGGGAGTGTCACAGCCTGTACCCTCCCACCATTTGCTTCCAAAACATACGTTCCCACCCTGATAGGAAAGTTCCTGTTTGCTCACAAGTGTCTTCTTGTGCTTTAACTAACTCACTCCTTCTACAAAGCCCTTCTCCTCACTCCCACCGGCTATTTCACTCTTGCTATAGAAAGCTCTTTTAAAACCATGAAGATGATTTTACCCATCAGGGTACTGTGAAGGAACCTCAAAAACAGTATTGTTTTGATTTCTTAAGCTTCTTAATATATGGAAAAGGCAATAAACAAATGAATAAAGAAGCATAAGTTGGGTAACTTTAAAGAAACATTTAAACACCTTACAATTTAGTAACTAAATATGTTTTAATATAAGGCCTGTTAGTTAAAGCTGATAAAAGCAATTTCAACAGTTTGTACTCGAAGAAAAAAAATCCATTAGTCTTGAATTACCTGCTCTCTAGAAGTTGAATGATATAGTATAGCAGAGAAAACATAATACTGGGTTCTTTATTTCTAGTTCTAACTCTAACTAGCAGACTCTATCAATCCCATCCTCTCTGTAAAATGAGCCAAATTCGGTCTCTAGTCTGGTCCCGTATTCTGTAACATTACTGGGCATGTGGAGATGCATTTGTTCTTTCCAGGATTCAGGTACAAAAATTACTTGAAGGCCTCATCCTGGCTGCACATCAGAGTCACTTGGGCCTTAAACATCATTTGTTTGTTTGGTAGAGATGGGGTCTCTCATTGTTGCCCAGTCTGGTCTCAAACTCCTGACTTCAAGTGATCCTCCTGTCTTGGCCTCCCAAAGTGCTGGATTACAGGTGTGAGCCACTGCAACTGGCCTTAAACTTTTTTTTTTTTTGAGATGGAGTCTCACTCTGTCACCAGGCTGGAGTGCAGTAGCACGATCTCAACTCGCTGTAACCTCCAGCTCCCAGGTTCAAGCCATTATCCTGACTTAGCCTGAGTAGCTGGGATTACAGGCATGTGCCACCACACCCAGCTAATTTTTGTATTTTTAGTAGAGACAGGGTTTCACCATGTTGGCCAGGATGGTCTCAATCTCTTGACCTTCGTGATCCACCCACCTTGGCCTCCCAAAGTGTTGGGATTACAGGCGTGAGCCACTGCACCCAGCGGCCTTAAACAACTTTTTTTTTAAAAAAAGAAAAGATGCTGGCCCCGACTCCCAGAGATTCCAGTTTCATTCACCTAGGATGGGGCCTCAGCACAGGGTTTTTAAAAAGTTCCCCAGGTGACTGAGTCATGGCCAGGAAGCACTGCCTCAAGTACCACATTCCTAGCCACAGCTGTGGCGCCCTGTATAGGTGTTTCTCTCACTCCTAGTGGCTCCTCAGGAGTCATGGGCCATTTGCTTTAAGAGAAGAGAGATCTGATTTACCTTGGTCAACAAACTCCTCTGACTCAACTGGAGATGTCAGGTTCTAGGGATATGACAGCACTGTTTGTTCAGCGAATGTACAGAAAAATTCGGTTTCCATGACAGACACTCCTGCAGCCCAGACAAACAATTATTTCCTCATCTGAAATACAGGGGGGAAATAATCCACTGGAGAATAGGATGGTTTTGAATTATAATTATAAATTAGTCTACTAACAAAAGAAGTCATGTTTAATATATGAGAGGACAACTCTGGGCCAAGGTTCATTTTTTTAATAGTTGAAGCATCATGCTGAGTGAAAAATGAAACTGACATGGAATAATCACAAACCATTTATCTCATGGGGTTTGGCAATAGAAAAATTAATCTATTGCTGATAAGAGGGGCCCACCAAAAGGATACCACACACTATGGGTCACACACACCCAAGCATATATCCTGAAAGCTCCTCTAATTCCGTAGAAAGACACACAACTGGTGTGATCCCATTAAAGAGATATATAATACAGCTAAAGCAACCTCCCACCGCCCCCCCCCCATCCACAACCCACTTCCTTAATGATAAAACAGCCCCTCATTTTATTGGTCTTAATGAGTCACAAAGAGGACTTCAATAAATATCTGCTGAGTGCCCACTACAGTGGGTATAACCAGCATACCATGTTAATGCTACAGAGGATGCAATGATCAGCAAGCCAGGGTCACTGCCTTCTAGGATGAACCAGCCAGGGAAGTGAGACACACCCCCAGGGGCATCTTCCTGGCCCCCTCACTCCTTCCTTCCCTCATTTGTCTCTTCTGAGAGCTACCTAAGCTAACTTGGATCCCTCCACTGTGGTTTAAGAGCCAGAGTCACAGCCACTCTCTCTCTCATCACAGATATGCTCCCTGGTGCCAGAACTACTCAGCAGGTGGGAACTCTGCAAAGGCAAACACTCAGAACCAACACGGTAATAATGAGAGTTCTATCTTTTCCCAATTTCTTGGTGAAGGCTGTGACTGAGCTAGTGAAGAGTGGCTTTGGTTAAAGGCCTCCAAGGAAAGAGCTTTCAGTTTTGTTCTTTCAGACATATGACTAGATGAGATGTTACTGAAAACATGCACCTGCTTGGATATTATTAGATCTCAAGCAAAGAAATGAGCTAAAACTGTGTATTAGGCTTAGCACGATTTTTTTTTTTTTTTTAAGATGGAGTCTTGCTGTGTTGCCCAGGGTTGGAGTGCAACCGCATGATCTCAGCCCACTGCAACCTCCGCCTCCCGGATTCAAGTAATTCTTCTGCTTCAGCCTCAGGAGTAGCTGGGATTACAGGTGCCTGTCACCATGCCCGGCTTATTTTTGTATCTTTGTAGAGATGGGGTTTCACCATGTTGGCCAGACTGGTCTTGAACTCCTGACCTTGTGATCCTCCCATCTTGGCCTCCCAAAGTGCTGGGATTTCAGGTGTGAGCCACTGTGCCCAACCTAGTAGGCTCTTAATCCCTACTCTCTCCATGATTGCTGGATTTGACTCTATAGTCGAAAATGGTCAATCTTCCTGATGGAGACTCTCAGGTGAAGGCAGCATTCCCATCTCAAAATGGCTCGCACAACTGCAACAAATGGTAGGAGGCCATGATTCTTGATGGAGGAAAAAGAGCATTACCTGGGTATTTTCCTGAAGCTTACAAGAAAGCCTACTGGCCTAGACCTCTAGATCCTCCTCTCATGGCTACATAGCTTGCTCAGCTCCTCAGGGTATGACTGAATGTAGCCAGACTGGTTTATCCTAACATATGCACCAGAACACAAGCACTGCAGGAGCTGCTCTTCAAAGGGAGGGAGGAGGATCAGGTTTAAGGTTTGGTTCTGCCACTCACACATGACCTTGGACACCAGCCCTCGCTGGGCTTGGCTTTTCCCATCTGTCTGCTCTGGAAGACAGAGCAGGGTACTGTAGTAATTTTCTTCAACTTTGGAGAGGAGGCTAATGCCTGAGAGAGGGTGCCCCAAACACCAACCTCTTAGGTTCTGATGTGTTTTTTTTTTTTTTTTTTTTTGAGACGGTGTTTCACTCTCGTTACCCAGGCTGGAGTGCAATGGCGCGATCTCGGCTCACTGCAACCTCCGCCTCCTAGGTTCAGGCAATTCTCCTGCCTCAACCTCCTCAGTAGCTGGGATTACAGGCATGTGCCACCATGCCCAGCTAATGTTTTTGTATTTTTAGTAGAGACGGGGTTTCACCATGTTGACCAGGATGGTCCCGATCTCTTGACCTCGTGATCCACCCGCCTCGGCCTCCCAAAGTGCTGGGATTACAGGCTTGAGCCACCGTGCCCAGCCTGATGTGTTTATATTGTCACTGAGGGATGTGCATCATATTTCTTATATGCAGCTGAAGGGGGAAAAATTTCGACTCATTTGACTACATGGCCAAGAACCCTCAAGCAGTCTAATGCACTATGATTCCAGTTATCTTGGGAGGCTACACATCTACTCAGACATGCTTCTCTAGCTCAAAATACTTCTGTAATTCTTTGGAAATTCCCTTCAAAGGATATACTTTTGAATACCCTAAATGGTAAAAATCCTGCTCACTTTAGGATGGATTTCATTTTAATAAACAGCTGAAAATCAAATCCAAGTGTTCTCAATAAATTGTGTGATCAAATTGAGTAATCACAATTTTGATCAAAAGTGCAGTGTGATTCATGTAAAAGTCCTATTAAGCAAAGACTGGAAGGAATTGGGGACTGTTTTAACTTGTATAAGGATAATTGACTTAAGAGTAAATATTCGTTTTTAAAGGTTCCCTTTTGTTTTAAAGTTGAATTATTAAATGGGTTAGATAAGTTATTAAGTTTTTTTTTTTTTTTTT
>NW_016107965.1:599228-609937 GCF_001604975.1 Cebus imitator | reverse complement strand
GTGATCCACCCGCCTCGGCCTCCCAAAGTGCTGGGATTACAGGCTTGAGCCACTGCGCCCGGCCCAGTTATTAAGTTATTAAATTTAACTGGAATTTTTTTTTAAAGACTGATTTCAATAACATGTAAACTGATGCCAAAGGGTGATTATTTTGAAAGGGATATATTTTTTTGGAAGAATAAATTCAGGTATATGTAGGAAAAAAAAAAAAAAAAAAAAAAAAAAAAGCTGCAGATATTACATTTTCTTTTTTCTTTTTTGTTCCTTTTCTTTTCCAAGTAGATAATCCCAGCAAAAGCTATTACTTTATCATCAAGTGGTACCTTAATGTTCCTAAGAAAAACAGCCACATGTTTTAAGAACTGCAGCCTCCAATAGGTACAATCAATGTACCAACTCTTGATTTATGAACAGTCTTGAGGCAAAATTTTAAATGGCTCACAGCTGACCATACAAAGAATCTTATCTGTAGGAGGCAGGCCACCCTCAAAACCAGAGAATTATCCCAAGGTATCTGAGGATGCTCATGGGAGCCACTTCTCCTAGAAAGTTGATCTGGAACTACTGCAAACCAAATGACCCTGCAAATGAGTTATTTAACAAATCCAAATAAAACATTTTCTTAATAGCTTTTACATACAAAAGGTGTCATCCAGAGACTGCCCTGGTTTATTTACATCTTCAAAATATAAACAAAATCAGCCGGGCCACGGTGGCTCACGCCTGTAATCCCAGCACTTTGGGAGGCCAAGGCAGGCAGATCACCTGAAGTCAGGAGTTCAAGACCAGCCTGGCCAACATGGAGAAACCACGTCTCTACTAAAAATACAACAAAATTAGCTGGGCATTGTAGCAGTCGCCTGTAATCCTAGCTACTCCAGGAGGCTGATTCAAGAGAAACACTTGAACCCAGGAGTCAGGGGTTGCAGTGAGCCGAGATCGTGCCATTGCACTCCAGCCTGGGTGACAGAGCGGGACTTCATTTCAAATAAACAAACAAACAAAATGTAAACATTCTATTTTCATCCAACTTAAAGTCCACACTGCTAAAAGAAAGTGGCCACTGATGTAAGAAAATGGCAGGCCAGGCGCAGTGGCTCATGCCTGTAATCCCAGCACTTTGGGAGGCTGAGGCAGGCAGATCACAAGGTCAGGAGTTCAAGACCAGCCTAGCCAATATAGTGAAATCCCATCTCTACTAAAAATACAAAAATTAGCTGGGCATGGTGGCATGTGCCTATACAGAGGCATACAGCTACTCGGGAGGCTGAGGCAGAAGAACCGCTTCAACCCGGGAGGCGCAGGTTGCAGTGAGCTGAGATCACACCATGGCACTTCAACCTGGGAGACAGAGCAAGACTCCATCTCAAAAAAAAAAGAAAGAAAAGAAAATGGCATACTTTAAAGCGGCTATCATAAAAACAATTTAAGGTTGGTTTTGTGTTTTTTAAAAGATTCAACATTGCTTAGAGGCTGGGGGAGAGGGCCGTAAAAGAATACATACAATCAGCAAATTTCAATTCTAGGAATCTATCCCAAGGAAATAACTAAGCAGTTCAGACTCATTCAAGAGTTTAGCAACAAGAAAGTTAATTATATTATTTATACTAATGAAAATAAAAACAGCTGGGCATGGTGGCACGTGCCTGTAGTCCCAGCTACTCGGGAGGCTGAGGTGGGAGGATCGCTTGAGCGCAGGAGTTCTGGGCTGCAGTGTGCTATGCCGATTGGGTGTCCGCACTAAGTTCAGCATCAATATGGTGACCTCCTGGGAGCGGTGGACCACCAGGTTGCCTAAGGAGGGGTGAACTGGCCCAGGTCGGAAACGGAGCAGGTCAAAACTCCCATGCTGATCAGTAGTGGGATCGCACTGTGAACAGCCACTGCACTCCAGCCCGAGCAACATAGCAAGACCCTGTCTCTTAAAAAAGAAAGAAAAGAAAAACATATCTGTGTAGAGAAAAAAACTTAAAAAAAATAAAAATAAAAACAGCCTTCATAACCAAATACTTGAGTGGGCAAATTATGGCACATCCACTCCATTCAGAGGAATACTATGCAGCCAGTAAGAATAATGTTGAAGAATTAAGTTTATTGACATAGATCTCTATGTTCCAGTGTAGGGAAGAAAAATATTATCTTTACACATATGTACCGATAAAAAGCATATGGAAGAATATATGTCAAGATATCAGTAGATTAGTCATTAGAGAAATGCAAATCAAAAGTATGAGTTACCACATCCACCAGGATGGCTAAAGTTAAAAAGATAAATAATAACAAGTATTGGTGAAGGTATAGAGACACTGTAACCTTCCGACATTGCAGGTAGAAATATAAAATGGTGCAGCTGCCTTGAAAAACAGGCAGTTCCTTGAAAGGTTAAACAAACAGTTTCCATATAACCGAGAAATCTCGTTTCTAGATATATGCTCAAGAAGAGTGAAAATAAATGTTGATTCAAAAATTTGTATATAAATGTTCATAGCAGAATTATTAATAGCCCCAAAGCAGAAACAATCCAAACGTCCCTCAAAGGATGGATGATACGGTTTGGCTCTGTGTCCCCACCCAAATCTCATCTTGTAGCTCCCATAATTGCCATGTGTCATGGGGGGGACCCAGTGGGAGTTAATTGAATCATGGGGGTGGATCTTTCCTGTGCTGTTCTCGTGATAGTGAATAAGTCTCACGAGATCTGATGGTTTTAAAAATGGGAGGCTCCCTGCACAGGCTCTCTTTGCCTACTGCTATCCATGTAAGTAAGATGTGACTTGCTCCTCCTTGCCTGCTGTCATGATTGTGAGGCCTCCCAGCCACGTGGAACTTTAAGTCCATTTAACCTGTTTCTTTTGTAAATTGGCCAGTCTTGAGTATGTCTTTAACAGCAGCATGAAAATGGACTAATCAACGGATAAATAGAATGTGATATATTCATATAATCGATTATTCAGCAAGAAAATGGAGCAAAGTACTGACACATGCTATTATACAACATGGATGAACCTTAGGAACATGATGCGAAGCTAAAGAAGCCAGTTACGGCCGGGCGCGGTGGCTCAAGCCTGTAATCCCAGCACTTTGGGAGGCCGAGGCAGGTGGATCACGAGGTCAAGAGATCGAGACCATCCTGGTCAACATGGTGAAACCCCGTCTCTACTAAAAATACAAAAAATCAGCTGGGCATGGTGGTGCGTGCCTGTAATCCCAGCTACTCAGGAGGCTGAGGCAGGAGAATTGCCTGAACCCAGGAGGCAGAGGTTGCGGTGACCCGAGATCGTGCCATTGCACTCCAGCCTGGGTAACAAGAGCGAAACTCCGTCTCAAAAAAAAAAAAAGAAGCCAGTTACAAAAGACCATATGATGTATGATTCCATTTATATAAGATGTCCAGAATAGGCAGATTTTATAGAGACAGAAAGTAGATTTGTGGTTGCCAAGGTCTAGGAAGTTTGGGGGGAAATGGTGAGTAACAGCTAATAGGTATGAAGTTTCTTTCTCGGATGATGAAAGTATTCTAAAACGGACCGTGGTGATGACTGCAGAATTCTGTGACTATACTAAAACCTACTGAATTGAACACCTTAAATGGGTGAATTGTGATGCTAGGTGAAATATATCTCAATAAAATTGTTTAAAATGTTCATAGAGGTAATGTTTGGAAAATAAGATAATAGAAGGCTTGTTTTTTGTTTTTTTAATTTAGGCTTATCTATCTTTTCTAACATTTCTACAATGAATATGATTACTTTGAGGTAATCCCTCAAAAAATATCTTCCCCTGTCATCATACAGAAAGTACTAAACACACAAATTAATTGAAAAAATGTAAATACGCCTTTCCTTATAATCCCAATGGCCTCAGCAAGGTGACTGGCAGGCAAAGCACAGCTTATTGCTACATCAACCCTGATCATTTATAACCCTAGTCCCCGACCAAAGGCTAGGCACAGAAGCTCAATGTTTTTTGGTTTTTTTGTGGTTTTTTTGAGATGGAGTCTCGTTCTGTTGCCCAGGTTGCAGTGCAGTGGTGTGATCTTGGCTCACTGCAACCTCCACCTCCCAGGTTCAAGTGATTCTCCTGCCTCAGCCTCCTGAGTAGCGGGGATTACAGGCTCATGCCACTGTACCTGGCTAATTTTTGTATTTTTAGTAGAGATGGGGCTTTGCCAAGTTAGCCAGGCTGGTCTCAAGTACCTGACCTCAAGTGATCTGCCCACCTTGGCCTCCTAAAGTGCTGGGATTACTGGTGTAAGCCACCGCACCCAGCCAAGAATTTCAATGTTTTTTGCATGGACGATGGTTTACTAAGGTGCTACTAAAGCAACAAATGTAATAGTGTACTCAGAACATTTCCTATTGGGTTATAGGAGACATTCTGCAGTGAAAAAAGTGAAAAAAAAAATAGAGAACATTGTATTTTTATACTGTTGTATTTGCTGTATGTTTGTACATGAGCAAGGATCATAAGATAATCAGAAGTGATATAGAGACTGTCAAAAACCAGTTGTGTTGCTCTAACGCAGGGAAGTTTGAAACCAAACATGCGATACAGGTAAAGATAGGAGAAAAAAAAAACAGTTTCTGGGAAATATTTCCAACCAGTATGTTTATAATTCACAAACTATGATTCACCAGTCCTATTTTTTAAGCCAGCATCACACTCTAATCATATTCCTAGGTTACAAGCCCAGAGTTATTTGTGCATAATAAAAACTGAATCCATTAAGATGATACATTAGGCTTTTCTTCCCCATACATCTCTTTTGGGAGAACATTTGATTATAAAACCTACACAATATTGAACCTACATATTACTTTGGATCCCGAAACCAAAGAGGTTTCCTATGAAAGTGAAACAGTTATCCAAGGATTCTTTCAACTGAAAAATGGCACCCAAATCTGGGGCAGGCAAACAATGAAATGCTCAGACCCATGCAAGTGGTACTATTCCATCCAGACATTAAGAAAATTTTAAGTAACTCACTGGATTTATGTTCAGAAATATGGTCTATTGTTGAACTCTCTTTGCTACATTACTGCAGAAGGCTGAGTAGGCAGGCAAGTTAATGAAACAATACACATGTGCACAACTACAGTTTAATTTCATGATCGGCAGCCCTGATAACAGACTCAATGAAACATTCTACTTATGGCCTCAGTATAAACAGCTTGATATCGCCTATTAGGATAATTAATGCAAGTGATCACCGTCAGAATAAATGATAAGCAAAGACATTTCTAGTTAAGACTCATCTATCAGATTACAGTGTTCTGTACACCTATGATCCTCAGTTCTCTGACTTTTTAAAAAACCTCCCTCTAAAACCAAAATATTGGCTAAAAGAAATTTGATATATTATAGCTTTAAAAAAAAAAAGGTACTTTGCCTCACATTGTACTGATTTCTTTGATAATTGAGAGATGTGACACCTAAACACCCTAGAATGAGGACTGCTGACAGTGATGATGTAACATTAACCAACTCTCTGAGCAAGACAGAGGTCTAGGAAGAAAGGAGAAACTCACGGACTAAATAAGCACATTCTGGATTAACAAAAGACAGCCTCAAGTGCTTAATAATACCAATGTTACTGCGTTTTGGATCTGGTAGCCTAAAGTCTCAACTCATAATGAGTCAATGTCTGGTTCCGTAAGACAAACACTGAAAGAAAATCACAGTATTGCCTCCAATGCAATAGTTACTCCATCAATCAAAAAGAAATATTATCAAAAGCTATTTCTTGCAGAAGCATAGTATAACATTCAAAACATGATGACTTAGAGTAAAAAGCATCTTTGGAGGGTAAAGAGAATTTACATTTATTATCTATTAGTAGATAATAAATAAGAAGTAAAATAACAGCTGGGTACAGTGGCTCACCCCTATGATCCCAGCACTTTGGAAGGCCGACACAGGGCCTCCAAATTACCTGAGGTCAGGAGTTTGATACCAGCCTGGCCAACATAGTGAAACCCGTCTCTACTAAAAATACAAAAATTAGGACAGGCAAGGTGGCTCACACCTGTAATCCCAGCACTTTGGGAGGCTGAGGTGGGAGGATCACCTGAGGTCGGGAGTTCGAGGCCAGCTTGACCTATGTGGAGAAACCCCGTTTTTAAAAAATAAATAAATAAAATTAATTTAAAATAAAAACACAGCCGGGCGCGGTGGCTCAAGCCTGTAATCCGAGCACTTTGGGAGGCCGAGGCGGGTGGATCACGAGGTCAAGAGATCGAGACCGTCCTGGTCAACATGGTGAAACCCCGTCTCTACTAAAACTACAAAAAATTAGCTGGGCATGGTGGTGCGTGCCTGTAATCCCAGCTACTCAGGAGGCTGAGGCAGGAGAATTGCCTGAACCCAGGAGGCGGAGGTTGCGGTGAGCCGAGATCGCGCCATTGCACTCCAGCCTGGGTAATAAGAGCGAAACTCCGTCTCAAAATAAATAAATAAATAAATAAAATAAAATAAAATAAAATAAAATAAAAACACAAAAATTAGCCAGGTGTGGTGGCAGGCGCCCGTCATCCCAGCTACTCAGGAGGCCAAGGCAGGAGAATCACTTGACCCCAGGAGGTAGAGGTTGCAGTGAGCCAAGACTGCACCACTGCACTTCAGCCTGGGCAATAAGAGCAAAGAAACTCCATCTCAAAAAAAAAAAAGTAAAATAACATGCCTAAGGCACAGCTAGCAAGTGACCAGTTAGAACTCAGATTTGTCTGATTTTATACCCATTGCATTCTGCACAACATCACTGTTGCCTGGTTTAACTGCAAACTTTTGCTATGAGTTTCATTTACAATTTAAAAATAATAATTCTTACTAGGTTTGGGGGTGAAAACTCTTAGGAGAAAATTCTAGGAGTGAAATTCTGACCTTTCTTTCATTTTTTTTTTGAGATGGAGTCTCGCTCTCTCTGTCACCCAGGCTGGAGCGCAGAAGCTCCATCTCTGCTCACTGCAACCTCCACCTCCAGGGTTCAGGTGATTCTCCTGCCTCAGCCTCCCCAGTAGCCGGGATTACAGGCCTATGCTAACAAGTCCGGCTACTGTTTTTTTTTTTTTTTTTTTTTTTTTTTTTAGTGGAGACCAGGTTTCATCACTTTGGCCAGGCTGGTGTCGAACTCCTGACCTCAAGTGATCGACCAGCCTCAGACTCCCAAAGTGCTAGGATTACAGTCGTGAGCCACAGTGCCTGGCCTGACCTTTCACCTAAATAGTAGTTACACTAAACTATAACCTTTTGATAAGGGTCTAGACTATCTTACCCTGAACTCTGAGAAGTTTGGATTTCTAAATACAAATTGGAAATATTTACACGAACTGAAACTATATAGTTTCAACTAAAGCTAAATCATTGTTTTTGGCTCTTTAGCCTAAGTTATTCAATAATCAAACACTAGAATCCAATGAAAAAGTAGCAAAAGGAAATATGTGGCAAAGGAAACACCTATCCCTGGATGATATGAAATGATCGAATTCCATGTCAAACATTTGGTCATTCTACTTATACCCTCACTTATGAACAGATGCCAGGCAGTAGTTAACCAATCCAAGGTGAGGTGCTCAAGTTCAAAACCTGACCTTAGTTGTAAAAGTGGGGTTTTTATTTGAATGAAAAACTTCCACAAGTTCTATTATAAATCAAGTGTCTACAAATGTTCCTTTATTAAAAATAAAAACAACTGAATTTGAAAAAGGCGACCTTATTTATTTACTTCGTCTGCTTCCAAATTCTTGTTACTCCAAGAGTACAGACGGTTATTTACCTAAAATCCAAAACCTCCAAAGTGTTCACGCGGTGGCTGGCACGCAGGCACACACATGTCAATGCTCTACTGGGACACTTGGTACATGATATCCCTATTAAAGAGTACACAGTACCTTTAAAGAGGTCATTAAACAGAACACTGACAAGTTTGCCATGCCCACATCCTGAACAATACGTTTTGTAAAAACACTCGCTAATTTAGGTTCTTCCAACCAGAAGGAAAAAAAAAAGCCAAGTCTCCCACAAAATGTCCTCCTCAAATACACAGTTGAGTGAAGGTCATAAATAGTTAAATGAGCGTAAACCAGGCCCTATCATTCATCTCCTCCAGAAAAAGATGAAAAGACATTTCTGACGGCCCCAGGTGCTCTCCCACAAGGAGACAGTCTTTCATTTGAAACTGTGAAGCGGCCTCACCTCGAACCCATGCGTGATCTTGCAACAGTGCAATTCCCACGGCTCCACTTGCTCAAGGAAGTCTCGGTGCACAGAAAAAAGCCTACAGTCTCCCAATACCAAGAAACCAGCAGGGCAAGTGGCAGAAGCCAGCCCTCGGGTGAGAGTCCTTACCCCCTGTTGCATACGTTCCCCAAAGTTTTCTAATTTTTAAAAAGTTCCAACAAGGATTCGCAGCGCAGGACAGACCCCTCCCTGGATCCCAGCGCCCTTTCCGCTCCTCCGGCGGCCCCAGCCAGGCAGTGCCGGCGCCCACCCTCGAGGAGGAGGGTCCCCCGCAGGTGGACGGCCTCCCCAGGCCGGGGACTTCCGGGACTCCCAGGTGCCGTCCAGGGCGACACAAAGTTGCGCCGGAGCCCGCGGGGTCCCGGGAGCCACTGCCCGTGACAGCCGCGCTGGCCCGGGAGGCTCCTCGGGCGGCGGACGCGTCGGTGGGGCCGCGACTCCAGTCAGGGAAGCGCTCCCGGCCCGGTGCCTCCTCCTACGCCCGGCCCGAGCCTCCCCCGGCGGGGCGCACGGGGCCTCTGGCCACCGCCGCGTTCCCGGCTCGGACTCCAGCCCCCGCGGCCGGCGCGTCGCTGCCCCGGCCCCGACCCGGCCGGCGCGAGCTGTCCTCCACCCCACGCTCCCCGGTCACTTACCCCGAGGCTGGGCAGCAGCAGTGTCAGCAGCAGCAGCAGCAGCAGCCGCCGCCGCCGGACCGGCATGGCGGGGACTCGGCCCTGGCTCCGGGGGCGGTACGGACGGAGGACGGGGCGGGGGCGCCGCGACGACAGCGCGGCGGTGACCGAGCCTCAGCGGACGCAGAGCTGACTAGGCGGCGGCGGCACCCCCATTCCCGGCCCTATAAGCGCCGGGTGCCACCGCTTCTTCCGGTCGGGGCGGGGTTGGGGGCGGGAAAGAGGCGGGGCCAATATGGGGGCGTGTCCGGGGTCGAGAGGAGGGCGTGTCCGGGGCGGGGATGTGGGAGGGACTGGTTCGGGGCGGGGCCGAAGGCGGCGCTGGCTTCTGGCTGGCTTCGCTCCTGAAGGCCGCAGCGGCTGTAAAGGTCCAGGCCTTGGCGTCTAGCGTCTGGGTGACTGGGTGATCGAGGCGCGAAGCTTATATGTGGCTGGGAGAGACCGGCAATGCCCCCACCAGGCGGCCCCATTAACCCCGCCGAGGGACCTGCGGGGTCAGACTTCATTGGTTTGAAAAGGGCAGGATGCGGGCGGTCCCGGGTGCCCAAAAGTGGAATCATCCGCGAGGTTTACTGAGGCGACCTTCGGGGCAAGGGTTTCAGCAGCTGCCGGGGAATTGCAGCCAACACGGCGCAGCTGCCCCGCGTGGCAGTCGCAGGGTTCACAGCCCTAGTGTCCTCCAGCTGTGCCTCGTCTCCTCCAGGGCCCCTTTCTTCCTTTTCCTTGCCCTCAGGAATTCCCCTCAAGTCATGTCCAACAGCCATCAGTTCCCTTTGGAGTGAACCACAGCCAAGTCACTCACCAAAAATTATAAGGAGGCAAGCATTTCGGCCACTTGTGTCACATGTGTTGACGTGACACGTGTGGATGTGAAGCTGGAGATAGCCTGGGTCACAATTCGTTGGAGGGAGTGTGTGGGTTGAGGCCTCCTGCAGGGTCTGTGTGAGGGTGTAGACTACTAATTAAAGAACTCTGCCGCTGTTTGGTAACTGGCAGTGGCCTCCACTGAGAGGAACATGGAGAGGGAGGACATGTCTTTTGCAAGGAAAGAGAGTAAACTGAGATTTGGAGCCCAAGGAAAGGTATCGAACTTATCCTAGGAGAAAAAGAAAACAGGGATATGAAATTCTCGAATTTTTCCTGACTTACTCGTTTCAGAGCCTAAGATCTGTGATAATTCGAAGGAGAAAAATAAGCAACTCTAGACAAAACAACAAAGTAGTAGTGGGGGACTGGCCAAATGTCCAGTCCATGTGCATTGTGGTCCATCCTAGCCAACTAAAACAGACAAAAATGAGAGCAAGCCCAAATCCTGCAAATAGAGCTTCCCACTCCTAATCCCATAAGCCTGGATTACAATTAAGGGACTAATCCTACCACATGTTGGAGACCCCAACACACCTCTGTAAGAGTGGGAAGAATCTTGGCAACTGTGAAAACAGTAGAGACATTTTGAAAAGTGTTGCCTGCATGTCTAAATGCAAACAGAGGTTTGGGATGGGCAGAGAGATGTACTGAGAGGCCCAGCATTTCTGAGCAGTGTAGCCAGGCGTCCAGGAAGGAGCCTACAACCCTGAAACTTGGAGGAGCTCTTTCTTTTTTCTTTTTTTTTTTCTTTTTTTGAGACAGAGTTTCACTCTTGTTACCCAGGCTGGAGTGCAATGGCGCGATCTCAGCTCACCGCAACCTCCGCCTCCTGGGTTCAGGCAATTCTCCTGCCTCAGCCTCCTGAGTAGCTGGGATTACAGGCACGCGCCACCATGCCCAGCTAATTTTTTTGTATCTCTAGTAAACACAGGG
>NW_016107965.1:597648-598683 GCF_001604975.1 Cebus imitator | reverse complement strand
GGTTTCACCATGTTGGCCAGGATGGTCTCGATCTCTTGACCTCGTGATCCACCTGCCTCGGCCTCCCAAAGTGCTGGGATTACAGGCGTGAGCCACCGCGCCCGGCCCGAAAAATGTCACTTTCACATCACCCCCACCCCCCCAGTGCTTTTTCTCAAACAGAGTAAGTCTAGGAGGGGAAAACTCGCTGTACTGGAACTCTGGCAGCCCTTTTACAATTCGGAATGTCACTGTGACCCTGAAACATCAGCAGATGAAACACAAAGGGGAATGCTGACCTCAATTTGACTCATAAATCATTTTTAAAGATCCTGGAAAGAAAAGAAAAAAAGAAAACAATCTGACCCAAGGAGGTTGGCCAGGTAGGTATATTTATCTTACATTCAGTTGGACCAAAGCCCCAGGGCTTAATTGCACTGTTACCTGTTCTCTGGATTTCTTATGCGTCAGTTAGGTTATAACCAGTCCACATGCTTCATGCACTTCTCCACTTGATTGGCAATCCAAACCGATAAGCACTGGTTTTATTTATGGTGGGACTGCCCATAATCTTGCTCCACAGTGAAGTACTTCTGTAGGCAGCTTTTTGCTTATGATAAAGTAAAAGTGGCAGCACTGATACACATCAACAGAAATGGAATCTTTTGTAGGGTGCCTTTGAAGTGGACCTGCCCATATAAAAGACCTAAAAATGGGTAGTAAATTACCTTTCTGCAAGTCACATTAAATAACATCCGCTGAATAAATCAAAGGTCATGGTTTTCGTGTAAAGACAAGCCTTCTTTTCCACCAGTGTAAAAAACATATATACATCAGATTCAACAAAGAACTGTACCAGGCCCTGATTATGAGGAGGTGGGAGAAAATCTTATTTTCACTTCTCTTTCAGTCACTGGTTCCTGAAGTTGGAGAGGGAAAAAAAAAAAAACAAAACCATATTTCCAGGCTCATGCCTGTAATCCCAGCACTTTGGGAGGCCAAGGCGGAAGGATTGCTTGAGATCAAGACCAGCTTGGGGAACATAGTGATACCCTG
>NW_016107965.1:594825-597564 GCF_001604975.1 Cebus imitator | reverse complement strand
GCTGAGGTGGCAGGATGGCTTGAGCCGGGGAGGTCAAGGCTGCAGTGTGCTATGATCATGCCATGGCGCTCCAGCCTGGAGGACAGAACAAGACTCCGTCTCAAAAAAATAAAAATGAAAAGCCTATTTCCAATAACTTCTTGTACTCCTTTCCCTGACTGATTCACAATGTCCAGGGGCAGAGCCAGAGACCTGTGTGTTTTACAGTTTCTATTGTACACTGAAGGCAGTCAACATCAGGGCGCCAGCTCAATCATGATGTCCAGCCTTAAGCCCTGCAGTCGCGAATCCGTTTTAGTTTAGCAAATGTCGCCCTCTAGTGGAATAAATTATGTCCCAAAAAAGGAGTTTGCCTGTCTGTGTTTAAAACCCTTCAAAATCTTATTTAAAAATGCTTGTGAGGTTGATTTGCAGATAGCTATTTAGTGAGAAGATAGATACCTTTGAAGGAGGAGACTTGAAAGAAAAATCTAGTGAAACCAGAAAGGTCATGGTTAAGAGCTCCGGTAACATTTCAAAGGAACAGTATCTTTAGCAGAATAAATCAAGTCAGATTTTTTTTTCAGTGATCTCATTGTGGCTGCTACTTCCAGAACTGAACTTACAGAATGTGTGTAGTTCTGGGATAAATATTAATACAACAATACTGGGGCCAGGCGCTGTGACTCATACCTGTAATCCCAGCACTTTCGGAGGCTGAGGCAGTGGATATCTTGAGCCTAAGAGTTTGAAACCAGTCTGGGCAACATAGTGACACCTTGACCCTACGAAAAAAATAATTAGCCAGGTGTGGTGGTGCACACCTGTAGTCCCAGCTACACTGCAAGCTGAGCTGGGAAGATCACTTGAGCCTGAGAGGTGGGGGCTGCAGGGAGCTGAGATCGCACCACTGCACTCCAGCCTGGGCAGCCGAGTGAGACCCTGTCTCAAAACAAATAAACAAACAAAAAACAATGAAGCAAGAGTCTCTGACAGCAAGCTGAATTCTTATCTCCTTCCTGCTCTTATGTTTAAGGGACGTTTTAAAAGCTGTTCTCATTGTTGAGCACTTTGGATATTAGGTAACTAGAACTTTGGCTTTTCCTGTTCTAGGATGACTGGATTTGAAAAGATTGTGACACGCATTCTAAGAACTTCCCTTCACCACAGAATCCCATCCACTACACACTTTCTTATTTCTTTTTTTTTTTTAACATACCATAAGGAGTAAAAAGTGATTATTTCTTATTTTTTTTTATTGGCTGTTTGCTGTTTGGAAATGTGCAACTACATGCTTTATGACATCACCTTGTCTTCTCTTTACTCTAAGACCATGACCTTTGCCTTATGTAGTGGATGTCACTTAATTTTTTTTTAAGAGACAAGACCCTTTCCCCGCTACCTGGCACCCGTCACTCACCACCCCACTCCCAGATTCTACCCTGTGGGGTAACTTAGGCTAATCCTGACTCGTTATTTGTTCACTTGTCTCTGGGTGTTGTATTCCACACCCACTTGTGCCAAGTCTATACGCCGTCACAGAAAGTATCCAGTGTTCCCAGTTTATAGTACATTAATATTCTCAAAAGGCCAAGGCAGCACCGGGATGGAAATGGCCATCTCTCAAAGTGCCTCCACTTCCTTGCTGGCTAGTCCTCCTAATCCCCTGAGGTCTGGCTTAATTCCACAGAACTCTCTGGAAACTTCTTTCAGGCAGCTCATAAACATACTTCCTCTTGTAAAATCCCCTTGGACCTGATTCCTGGGTTATTTCTTTTCCCCCCCACCGGACCTCTTTTTGATTCAGATCTATTATGGGTTCTTTCCTCTTGAACTTTTCTTCCTTGGACATTACCATTTTCTGGCTTTCCTCCTATGTCTCTGCTTTTTTCCCCCTTCCAGATTCTGTGTGTTTTTTTGCAGGGGGTGGAGGTGGGGTCTGTGTCAGGGTTTCAGTCTATTGCCCAGGCTAGAGTGCAGTGGCACCATCTCAACTCACTGCAACCTCTGCCTCCCAGGCTGAAACCCCCAGAAGCACACCATCCTCTCATCTCAGCCTCCAGAGTAGCTGGGATCATAGATACACATCACCACACCTGGCTAATTTTTGTATTTTTTGTAGAGGCCGGGGGAGTGGGTCTCCCTTTGTTGCCCAGGATGGTCTCAAACTTATGAGCTCAAGCAATTGGCCCACCTCAGCCTCCCAAAGTTGGGATTCAGCCTGGCACAGTGGTTCATGCCTATAATCCTAGCACTTTGGGAGGCCAAGGCAGGTGGCTCACCTGAGGTCAGGAGTTCAAGACCAGCCTGGTCAACATGGTAAAACCCTGTTTGTGCTAAAAATACCAAAATTAGTCAGGCATAGTAGCAGACACCTTTAGTCCCAGCTACGTGGGAGACTGAGGCAGGAGAATCACTTGAACCCCAGGAGGCAGAGGTTGCAGTGAGCTGAGATTGTGCCATTGCACTCCAGCCCGGGCACCAAGAGTGAAACTCCATCTCAAAAAACAAAACAAAACAAAACAAAAACAAAGGAAACTTCCTAATTAAAAAATATTTCCCCAAGAGAAAGGAAACATACATCCACACAAAAACTTGTACACAAATGTTCATGGCAGCATTATTCATAATAGTCCAAAAGTGAAATCAACCCAAGTGTCCATCACCTGAAATGGATAAACAAAATATGGCATTATCTATTTAATGGAATATTTGGTAATTGACAAGCATTGGAATATTTTTTTTTTTTTTTTTTTTTTT
>NW_016107965.1:592179-594400 GCF_001604975.1 Cebus imitator | reverse complement strand
GTCACAAAAGACCATATATTGTGCTATTCTGTTTATATAACATGCCCAAATCTAGAAAAACAGAAAGTAGATAAGTGGTTGTTTAGGGCAGGGGAAGTGGATGGGGAAGACTAGAGATTGATGATAAAGGGGTGTGGATTTCTTTTTGGGTTAATGAAAATATTTTGAAGTTGATTGTAATGATGGAGGCACAACTCGGTTAATACACCAAAGCCACTGAATTTGTACTTCATTTATTTTCTTTGAGATGAAGTTTCAGTTTGTCGCCCTGGCTAGAGTGCAGTAGTGTGATCATGGCTCATTGCAGCCTCAACCTTCCGGGCTCAAGCAACTCTCCCACTTCAGCCTTCTGAGTAGCTGGGACTACAGGTGCCCCGCCACCATGCCTGGCTAAAGTTTTTTATTATTTGTAGAGATGAGGTCTCACTATGTTGCCCAGGTTGGTTTCAAACTCCTCGGCCCAAGCGAGCCTCCCACCTTGTCCTCCTAAAGTGCTGGGATTACAGGCATGAGTCACGCACGGTACCCAGCCTGAATTTGTACTTAAATGAATGCACTGCATGGTATGTAAATTATTCTTCAATAAATATATTATAAAAATGTAAATGGTCTACATGCCAGGTAAAAGGCTGAAATGACCGAGCTGAAAAAAATCAAGACAATTATATGATGTCTGCCAAAATTAAACTTCAAATACAAAGTCATAGGTAGGCTAAAAGTGAAAAGATAGAGAAAAATAAGATAGACCTTGTGAAACCAATCGTAAGAAAGTTGGAAAGGTTATACTGACACTGGACAAATTGACTTTAACACAATGAATGTTACCAGAGATAAAATGGGACATTTCACAATGATAAAACAGTCCATTTAGGAACAAAACATAGTGATCCTAAACACCTAGATGTAAACACCTAAAAACAGTTTGAAAACACATGAAGCAAAAATTGAAACAACTGATGGGTGAAAAAAATAAACCCACAATTCGATTAGATTTCAACATTCATCTGCTGATAGAATAAGTAGGCAGAAACTAACTGATAAGACAAGATTTTCAGCCTCTGTGTTACTGACATTTTTGGCCAGATAATTTTTCTAAGATTTATTTATTTATTTATTTATTTATTTATTTATTTGAGATGGAGTCTCACTCTGTCCCCCAGGCTGGTGTGCAGTGGAGGGATCTTGGCTCACTGCAACCTCCACCTCCTGGGTTCAAGTGATTCTCCTGCCTCAGCCTCCCGGGTAGCTGGGACTACAGGTGTGCCACCATGCCTGGCTAATTTTTGTATTTTTAGTAGAGGCAGGGTTTGCCATGTGGGCCAGGCTATTCTTAAACTCCTTACCTCAGGTGATCCACCCACCTTGGCTTCCTGAAGTGCTGGGATTACAGGCATGAGCCACCACACCTGGCCAAGTTTTATTTTAGTTGTAATTGACCAGCTCAGTCTTTGTTGTGGGGGCTATCTTATGCATTGTGGAATGTTTAGCAGCAAGCTGAGTGCAGTGGCTCACACCTGTAATCCCAACACTTTGGGAGGCTGAGGTGGGTGAATTGCTTGAGTCCAAGAGTTTGAGACCAGTCTAGGCAACATGGTGAAACCACATCTCTACAAAAATAAATAAATAAATATACATATATATGAATGTTTAGCAGTATCCCTAGTCTGTATCTGTATGAGTTACCCAGGGCTGCCATATCCATGTACTGCAACCTGGGTGGCTCAAAACAACACGAATCTATTCTATCACCACTCTGGGGCTAGAAGTCTGAGAATAAAATGTTGGCAGGGCCACGCTTTCTCTGAACCCTCTAGGGAAGGGTCCTTCTATGCGTGTTCCATCTTCTGGGAGCCCCAGGTATTCCTTGGCTTGTGACAGTCTAACTCTAATCTCTACCTCTATCCTCAAACGGCTGTTTTCTCCTTGTGTGTGTCTGTGTCCAAATTTCCTGCTTCTTCTAAGCACACCAGTCAAACTGGATTAGGGCCCATTCTATGAACTCACATTGATTATATCTGTAAAGACCCTGTTTCCAAATAAGGTCACATTCACAGGTGATGGGGGTTAGGGTTACAATATATATATATTTTTTGACACAAGAGTCTCACTGTGTCGCCCAGGCTAGAGTGCAGTGGCACAATCATGGCTCACTGCAGCATCTAACTCCTGGGCTCAAGTCATCCTATTGCCTCAGCCTCCCAAGTAGCTGGGACTACAGGCA
>NW_016107965.1:572023-590579 GCF_001604975.1 Cebus imitator | reverse complement strand
GCTCACTTCAGCCTTCTGGGTTCAAGCGATTCTCCTACCTCAGCCTCCCTAGTAGCTGGTATTATAGGCGCCCGCCACCATGCCTGGCTAATT
Source organism: Cebus imitator (assembly GCF_001604975.1). Classification (NCBI taxonomy): domain Eukaryota; kingdom Metazoa; phylum Chordata; class Mammalia; order Primates; family Cebidae; genus Cebus; species Cebus imitator. The sequence continues at coordinate 590,486 of NW_016107965.1, read as the reverse complement.
TTTTGTATTTTTGGTAGAGACAGGGTTTCTCCATGTTGGCCAGGCTGGCCTCAAACTCCTGACCTCAGGTGATCCACCTTCTTGGCCTCCCAGAGTGCAGGGATGACAGGCGTGGGCCACCCCGCCCGCCGCTATTTGGATATTAAACATCATTCTTCTAAATAACCCATGGGCCTTTCCTGCCTCTACTACTTCCAGGGCACCTGTGAAAAGCTTGTGATGAGGTGGGGTAAAAAATAGAAGCCAGTTCTCAAGTTCACCTTTGATTGTACCCACCCCATGGAAGATGGAATCAATTTACAAAAAATTTAAAAATTACAAAAATTTATTAAAATAATTTTAGTAAAATAAAATTTAAATTAATCAAAATTGCATTTCTATATACCAGCAATGAACTGTTGCCCAGGCTGGAGTGCAATGGCGTGATCTGGGCTCACTGTAACCTCCGCCTCCCAGATTCAAGCGATTCTTCTGCTTCAGCCTCCCGAGTAGCTGGGATTTCAGGTGTGCACCACCACGCCCAGCTAATTTTTATATTTTTAGTAGAGATGAGGTTTCGCCATGTTGGCCAGGCTAGTCTTGAACTCCTGACCTAAGGTGACCCTCTTGCTTCGGCCTCCCAAAGTGCTGGGATTACAGGCGTGAGCCACAGTGCCTGGCCTAAAGTTGATTTTTAAAAGAGCACCTATAGAACAGAAAACATGACTGCAAATGGATTAATGATCATATAAAAATATTAAACCCTGTTAAAATTCAAACTACAATGAGATACTGTTTGATACTTACCATGCTGACAATATCAAGAATTGGCAAAGGTGTATGCCAACATGGGAGTGCAAATTAGGGCACCCAGTTCAGGAAATAATTTGCTGTTATTTAGAAAGTTGAAAATGTGTCTACCCTGCTGCCCAGCAGTTATGGTCCTACACACATACCCTGAAAGAACTCTTGCATACACACAAGAATACCTGAAGCAGCTTTGATTGTAAAAGTAAAAACTAGAAACCATTATAAAAATCCAACATAGGCTGGGCACGGTGGCTCACACCTTCAATCCCAGCACTTTGGGAGGCCAAGGCAGGCAGATCACCTGAGGTCAGGAGCTCGAGACCAGCCTGGCCAACATGGTGAAATCTCATCTCTACTAAAAATACAAAAATTATGCCATTCATGGTGGCACAGGCCTGTAATCCCAGCTACTTGGGAGGCTGAGGAAAGGAGAATTGCTTGAAACCAGGAGGGGGAGGTTGCAGTGAGCTGAGATCATGCTACTACACTCCAGCCTGGGTAACAGAGCAAGACTCAGTCTAAAAAAAAAAAAAAAATCCAACATAAAGAGATATACATGTAAAGTGCAGTGGACAATGTAATTACAACACAATTAAGGTTGAATTAATACATATTTTATGCCATGTTTGTACATGGTAGTGAAAACATCTTCATTTCAACAATCTGTGGAACGCTTATAAAAACTGATATTTTAGGTCACAAAGAAAACTTTCATACATTGCCCAATGCAGAAAGTGTACCATAATGTAATAAATGTTGAGATAACAAAGGTTAAAACAGAAACAAAATAAATAATCTAGAGGTTACTAAACATTTGTCAAAATCATTACTGTTTTGGATTAAAGAGGAATCTTTTTTTTTTTTGAGATGTAGTCTCACTTTGCTGCTCAGGCTGGAGTGCAATGGCTCGATCTCGACTCACTGCAACCTCCACCTCCTGGGTTCAGGCGATTCTCCTGCCTTAGCCTCCCAAGTAGTTGAGATTACAGGTGCCTGCCACCCTGCCTGGTTAGCCTGGCTAATTTTTTGTATTTTTAGTAGAGACAGGGTTTCGCCATGTTGGCCAGGCTGTTCTTGAACTTCTGACCTCAGGTGATCAGCTGTGATAAGCTGTGATAAGCCACAGCGCCCGGCCAAAGAGAAATTTTTTGAATTTAAAGTCTATACAGAAAATAACGAAAGTAAGAGCCCATTCAACTGCAAACTCAGAGGGTGAAATGCTTTATTACCCCCCCCAAAAAAAATGCATTTTCCGTATTAAGAGGAAAAAAGGAAAAGAATTCCCAAGGAAAGCAGGGAGGCAATAAAGATAATCAGCGATTGTAACTGCTCGTGTACCCAGCAGAGCAAACTCTCGTTCATCCACCTGTATTTCCGGTGAATGGGCTCAATCAACTCTGCGAAGCTTTCCCTAAATTAGGCTTTCCGTCTTTTGGGCTTCTACAGTAGGCTATTCATATCTCTATTTTAGCATTTATTAAAGTTTTGCAGTCCCAGGAAGTTTTCCACATCACCCCTGTCCTTTAAAAACCTTTGTTTACCACTTAATTGGCATTAATTCACCCCCCCCCTTTTTTTTTTGGCAGTGGAGGGAGTATTCCTAATTTCCAGAAATTGAGGCTGAGAAAAGTTAAGAGCGCAAGGTCACAGAGCGAATGCATCACAAAATCAGGATGTGGCGCAGATCCGTCCACTTTCAATACAAGCTCTTTCTACTACAACAGGTTACTTTGCACTCGAGGGCAGTTTTCAACTTTACATTCTCAACTCCTAGCTCCTGGTACAGAACATGTCACACAAGTTAGGCATCATTTGTGCCCTGCTCTTGGTAAAGTTTTCTTTTGTGTACTGCACAGAGAGGCGTTCATTAGCAGCTGGCGTTGGAGACGCTGAAACGCAAAAGGATTTAAGAGATTGAGCGACTCCCATCTCTATGGTTGGTATGTGACCCATCTAGCCTCTGGAGGACTCAGCAAGCACGACCAATTACCACACAACTTGACACGTACGTGCTCGCAAATTGAACTTGCTATTGGTTAATGGAGGTAAAGCCCGCCCACCAGCTCCGGGCGGCCCCTTTAAGAGAAAGCCGCCGCCGTTTTTTCAGCCTTTCAGAGACTGCAGAGCCCGGAAGGTAAAGTTGTTGTGCTTGGCGGGCCTTATGGCTGGGTGGGCCCCGGAGCTCTGGCGGGTGGCCGGCCTGCCGTGATGACTTTCCAATTAAAGCACGTGTTAGACTGCTGACGCAGGTGATGCGAACTGGAGTCTGAGCCGGCCGGAGCAGAGCTGGGAGGGGGCGGTCGCGCGCGCACACACACACCCATACACACACCCGCGCGCACATCCGCTCACCCATCCGCTGTCATTCTTGCAGATCCCAGCTGAGGACGTCGGATCTCATCGTCCATGCTGCTTTGCCACGCCATTCCCCTCAATAAAGTGGTTTGCTCTCAACCTTGGTGTCGGTGTGTGCTGTGGGCGGCGCGCTGTCTTTGAGCCCCCGCCGCGCCTCGGAGTAGCGCCGGGGGTCAATCTGCAGCGCCAGAGCACGTGCTTGCGCATAACTGGGGCCGCCTGCTCCCTCCGCCGGCGGCCCTTTTAACCGCGAGCTACAATAAATAACCTGGCTGCCAGGCTGGGCAGTTTTCCAGGTGTTTGCCACGACAGGCCTCATCCCGTAATACCAAGGCTGGAATGGCGTGTTAGGGGAGTGGTGGCTGACAGAGATACTCAGACTCCGCTGCGTAGTGAGTGCCCCTCTGTGCTCCCATACGTTCCCCAGTCCAGCCGTCCGAGTGCATGGTGCGTGCTGTGCCTATGTCCTATGTCCCAAGCTGTCGTGTCTGCCATCCGACGTGCAGGGGTTAGTTGAAGGTTGCGTGGAATGGCGTCTGCAGGGCCACTGTGTACTTTAAACAGATTCGGTATGGAACTGCATGAGTTAACTCCTGGCTAAAGGGTAATAGACCTGTTTACAAATAATCACCATACAGGAGTACTGTGTGACAAGCATGGGACTAAAGCTATGGGAAGGTCAATCTGTCATGCCTAAACAGCTCAAAATTATAGGGCGGTTGTGAAATCTAATTCATTTTATATGTAGCTGGGCCCAACATAGACACCTCATAACCAGTCCAGTTTCTATGGTTGGTAGAAGAGCTTCTACAAAATCTCTAGTGAAATGTGCATCAGTTCCTGACTACAAGGCAGCAACGGTGGGCAAGGATGCATGTGTGCGTTCACTACTTGGGCATTAGATGGTGTCCCGAATTAAGATCACTAGACGATGAAGGGTGTAAACTCCAGCCCAGGAGCACCACGGCCCTACATGCTCAGTTAGGAACTTTATATTCTGTTGTAAAAACGCGCGCTTTGAATGAAGAGACCTTCCAAACAGGCTTTGTGTGAGCAACATGGCTGTTTATTCACCTGGGTGCAGGTGGGCTAAGGCCATAAAGGGCATTAGCAAAGGGCAGTAGAATAGGAGTTCATTTTATAGGTTTGGGTAGTTTTTTCTGGTGGGGGGGGCGGGGGTGTTGCAGAGTAAGTTTAGTTAACAGTGGTGGGGTTGGGTGAGAGGTATGTACATTATTATAAGAACAGTTAAGATTGCAGGGTTGGATGAGGGGCTTTGTCTGGGGAAGCTCTGCTGGGCGATCAGGGACAATGGCGAACGCAGGCAGCAGATGGGAGACTTCAGCCGAGGCAAGCAGGACTTCAGGCTCCAGGCTTGCATATGGACACCTGACAGATTCTTTAAATGGGGGATGAGGATGATGGCACATGGTTTGTAGGATGTGATGACAGCCTTGCAGCCTCAAGACTGGGCAGTGATCAACCCAGTAAATGAAAGCTGTGTTTGCCAGGCAAGGACCCAGGTGCTCTGTACTGATTTTATTGTGCCCCTATCTGAACAGGATTCATCAGAAATGACTTAGATGCTTATCTAGTATTTGACTTGAGATATTTATTTTGTGAAACAATGCAAGCGATTTTCAATCCCCACATACTATTTAAGTGCAACACGGTACAGTCATATGTAATCTCTTTACACGATAGTGCATGTAGTCCGTAGCCTTTAGTTATTGCACAAAAATGATAAAGACCAGTGACCAGGACACGCAGACTGACTGGCAAATCGGCCTACACAATGAAAAATCAGAACAGTACACCAACTGGAATGGTCAAACAATTTAAGTCAAATGTTTTAATGGCGCAATTAAAATAAGGGTTCAAACATGTTTTCAATATATTAATTTCTTTAAAGTCATGTTCAGGCAAGGTGCTGTTTAAAAAACCACTACTAGCTTTGTCCACAGATTTAAGTTATCAAAAGTTACCCAAGGTAATTTTGAGGTTGAATGCAGCTTTAAACAATAAAAAAAATGATACTAGGTTTACTTCTCAAAGCAAATTATACAAGAGAGCCCCCAACCTTGTAAACTAAACATTCTGACACAAATGCACAAAATTAAGTTGGCAACATTAAGGAAAATCACATTAATTCCGAGATACAGCGTGTGATGTTGAGCAAACTTTTGGTCTTGACTCTTGAAATAATTTAAGAGCAGTTCTCAGTTTTGGCCATCAGGAAGGGAAACTGCCCATGGAACTCTCCCAAGCCAATCAGATTAACAAACCATTCAGAGTGCCATATAAAACCTGGAGGATACAGGAAATGCCAGATGGAAAAACTGACTCTGGCTTTCTGGCCCCACCCCAACCGTATGAGGAACCATCCTGTCATTATGTGCAGTGTTTGATGTTTTCATGTATGTTCCTGTCTCATGAAAACACTGAAGATTAGCAACCAGGTGGTTGTACCTCATTGGTAAAAGGCTTGGGATGGTTTAATCTCATGGCTTTGCCTGATGTTCACATAAACCCCACTGTCCCTACCCAAGCTGACAGCGTGTTATTGTGTATGTTCTATGGCTACTTGCTTCCAAAATGCACAATTTAATGTGAAAAAAAGTATGTTGCTATGCCCATCTCTTCTGTCACCAAAATGAAAAGGCTCACAGAATTCCTCTCCCCACCCTCCAGACACATTGCACACTGACACATTCTCTGGAAGTGTGGAAGGCCGCGTATGAAGTGTAGAAGTGAAAAAGTCCCACTGTGCACCGGCTGCCTGAAGAAAAGCTTTGGAGTAGAGGAGGCAAGTTGCTCAGCTTTGCTCTTACTGTGCTCATTTGCTGCCACAAAAATGGGTAGACTTTTAAAAGCCATGGTGTGGGTCACCTGTAATTTCTGGATCCACCATGATTCTTCCACAGTCTCCTTTGCCAAATCAAAGCTTTGCAGCAGGCAAACCAGACATTTGTCACTGGATGCAGGGAATGACACCTCACAGTGGAATGGGCACTGGCAGGCAGGGGGCAGAAGCAGTCCTTTAAGAAACTGTAGCTGTGGCACAAGTAGAGGCCAGTGCTACAGTACAGATGGCGGCCAAGAACCCCACACGTCCAGCTTGATGTCACAATACGGGGAACATCCTACGTCACCCATCATGGCTGATCAGCAGCCTCCACAGGTGGGTCTTTCAGGAGACAGGAAGTGGAGCGAGGGTCCATGGCTGAGTGCATTATAGGGATATAAACATCATCCATGTTTGGCATGACAAAAACTTTCTGTAGGAAGATATTAAAGAACAGCCATGTGGAAGAATGCCTTGCCAGGATGTCACCCCTCCTTTGTTCTGATAATTTTAGGCATTGGACAAATTTTTAAAAATACATATAAAAATTTCCTATGGCCGGGTGTGGTGGCTCACGCCTGTAATCCAAGCACTTTGGAGGCCAAGGCAGGCGGATCACCTGAGGTCGGGAGTTCAAGACCAGCCTGACCAACATGATGAAACCCTGTCTTAAAAAAAAGAAAAAAGCCGGGCACGGTGGCTCATGCCTGTAATCCCAGCACTTTGGGAGGCCGAGGCGGGTGGATCACGAGGTCAAGAGATCGAGACCATCCTGGTCAACATGGTGAAACCCCGCCTCTACTAAAAATACAAAAAAAATTAGCTGGGCATGGTGGCGCGTGCCTGTAGTCCCAGCTACTCAGGAGGCTGAGGCAGGAGAATTGCCTGAACCCAGGAGGCGGAGGTTGCGGTGAGCCGAGATCGCGCCATTGCGCTCCAGCCTGGGTAACAAGAGTGAACTCCGTCTCAAAAAAAAAAAAAAGAAATTAAAACTTCCTATGTATTCCAAACTAATTCTCCCACCATACATAATTTAATTTAGAAAGAGCTGAGGAATCATACCCGTGCATAGATACATGAATCATCTAATACACAGCTCAGGGGCAGAAGCAGCCTTTGATTTCATGTACATATAGTAAGATTATCCATATGCACTAATAAATATCCAACAATATTAATTTAAGAGAATTGGCTGAATCTGTCTGTTTACAGTATTTCCCAGTTACTATGTTTACAACATATATTCCATGTGAATTACCTTTTTATTAATAAATCCTAGCAACAAAATGTAAGCTAATGGCTGGGCACAGTGGCTCACGCCTATAATCCCAGTACTTTGGGAGACCAAGGCAGGTGATTACCTGAGGTCAGGAGTTCAAGACCAGCCTGGCCAACATGGTGAAACCCCATCTCAACTAAAAATACAAAAAAATTAGCTGGGTGTGGTGGTGCACACCTGTAATCCCAGCTACTCAGGAGGCTGAGGCAGGAGAATTGCTTGAACCCGGGAGGCAGAGGTTGCAGTGAGCCGAGATCGTGTCACTGCACTCCAGCCTGGGCAACAAGAGTGAAACTCCGTCTCAAAAAAAAAAAAAAAAAAAGTAAGCTAATATTTTTCAAGCCAGAATCATACAAAGCGATAAAAGAAATCCTACTATAGTGAACACCCAAAGGATAATCAGTGACTGGTAGTAATGGTGCTCGGCCTAGTTGTTTATAAAATAACTTTATATGTGAATCTCAGCAATGCATCCATCTTCAGTGATGCTCTCTAACAAAACCATAAATGAAAACAAGCAGGTCGCTATGGGGGGTGCAGCAGTTACTCTTCAACTTCCCAGCCTGTCTCAAAAATTCCAGGTACCAATCTCTGCCCCCTCTTCCCTTCTTTTATTCCTTGTAGCCCAATACCCCTAAAAGGAATAGGCCCACCCAGATTCCTAAAGTAGGTTCTAGGGATATAAGAAAAGGGAAAAAATATAAGGCATGATGTTTTTTCCCCTCACTAGGTTCAAAGTACTTTTCCATTTGGTGATGACATTAAGCTTTTTCAGAAATTGGTTATCAGTTATGTTTAATCTTTAGTTTTTAAATAAGAGGATTTTTTTAAAGGCAGTAACTCAAAATATACCAGTACAAAATGAATGTAGGTCTTCTTCAAAAGGTAAATTTCATTAAAAGTAAAAGTTTGCTAATCCATAAATCCCTGACAGATAACTGTGCTTCAAATATCTGATAAAAGTTTGATGAAAATAGCTCATCTCAGGGCCTCAGCTACACTATTACCTTTGGTGAACAAATGCAGAAAACCAAGCCTAGAGAGTAAGCTCTGGCTTAATAAACTTCAAGACCACACTAGAAGCTACCCAGGGGAAGGAGAGGCCCGGTTCATCTTTGGACTCCCAGGGCAGCTGGTACCTGGCACACAGAAGGGTTTCCAGGAATGTTTGCTGAACCGAACAAACTGAGCAAGGTGAACGGCACACAAGAACAGGGAGCAACCTTCCTGACCACAGGCCGGGTGCTAGAGTTGGGGAACGCCAGGCCTTGCATGAGGGAAAACAAAGCCGAGAGTCCTAGCAGGCTTGCTGGTAACAGACGTCATCATTTTGCTCTGACCCACATCTTTTGGGTTTCCTCTGAATATGACTTTAATGTTTTATGGATAACTTTCAGGGCTTTGATACTGTACCTAAAATTGTGTTCCCATATTTGATCAAATGTATACTCTTGCAGGATGAAGGTCATCACTGGATTATCAAAAGAGGATCCTGACCCAGATGACGTTCAGAACCTTGGTTCTACCCAGAGCTTCTATACTGGGTGTGAAATACTAGATAACACTGGAGGTTTACCTGAAATTCTTGCTCCAGTTTCTTCTCTATCCAATCTGTCACATGAACTAAAGTCACTTCTCTCTCTCCAAGTTTTGGCCGAGCTTTTAGCTCCACATGTGGTGGCTTTCGGAAACCATACCTTTTTGAAGACAAGTAATAACCACATTTAGAAGCAAAGCAAGGAATCAGGCACTGACAGCAAACATTCCTCATTTACATGGAGCTTTATCACCACTTAAAATGTTCTTTTCAACCCAGGAGGCAGAGGTTGCAGTGAGCAGAGATTGCGCCACTGCACTCCAGCCTGGATGACAGAGAAAGACTCCATCTCAAAAAAAAAAAAAAAAAAAAAAACCCAACTGAAGTCTGAAATGTCAGTCTGATGAAGCCTATGAATCCTGTTCAGTATAATGTTTTAAATGCATAAAATGAGATACATAGGTTATAACAGATTAAACTAAAATGTATTTATAAAAAAAAAATGTTCTTTTCTTCTGAATATGCCCTCTAAAAATATTCCACACACACAGTATGAATTGTGAACTCCCTGTGTGTCCTGGATGGTGTTAGGGCTGTGATGGATTCAGAACAGTTCTGACAAGCTGGGAAAGCCAGGAAGCACCACTGGAAAAGTCCAGGACCTGAGCATTGGTTTTTGTTTTTTTCTAAAATGGCAATAACCTTTTTTCTCACAATTTTTATAAAAGTAGTACATGTACATTACAAAAACAAAACATACATACAAGCAGATAAAGCAGAAAGTGAAAGCACACTGCCTCTCTCTGAATGTCATCCCCAAGAGAGGACCACTGAGAGAAGTGGGGTCAGCTCCCCTTACATTCTTCTGTGTACATGTCGGCTGGTAAGGTTCTAAACCTGTTTTTTCACCCCACACCTCAACACTATGCTTTTTATGACTTCCTGAGGGAGTAGACTGATGATCAGAACTGTTGGCAAGGTATCCAGACAAGACCCTGTGTGCTATCAACTATCTAAAACCTTAAATATGTCATGGACCAATGGGCTTTTAGAAATATACTGAAAATGTCAAGTTGCCATAAATATTTCTAAACACTCTCAATACTATACTTATCTTTATGGATCAATAACATATAGTTCAGCATTTGAGGCACGTCATGGGTAGCACTATCCTAGAGCCCTTTTATCTCCCTCTGAGCAGTGGCATTTATAACTGATAAACCTAAAGAACTGGCAGTAAGGAGAAGAAATGTATCAACTTTTACTATTAAAATTTTTTTAAGGTTTGAAAGACCATACAATAAGGTATTAACAGTGGTTACTTCTGGATGGTAATATGGGCTTTTATTTATTTTTCACTTTTTCCCAATCTCTCTCTCTCTCTTTTTTTTTTTTTTTACAATGAAAATATTACTTTAAGGCTGGGTGCAGTGGCTCACGCCTATACTCCTAGCACTTTGGGAGGCCAGGGTGGGTGGATCATGAGCTCAGGAGATTGAGACCAGCCTAGCCAACATGGTGAAATCCTGTCTCTACTAAAAACACAAAAATTAGCCGAGCATAGTGGTGCATGACTGTAATCCCAGCTGCTTGGGAGGCTGAGGCAGAAGAATCGCTTGAACCCAGGAAGCAGAGGTTGTAGTGAGCCGAGATCGAGCTACTACACTCCAGCCTGGGTGACAGAGCAAGACTCTGTCTTAAAAAAAAAAAGAAAAGAAAAGAAAAGATTACTTTTAAAAAAGTCTAAAAAGGTATTTTAAAGTTTTATTGGGCAATACCACCATTATCATTAAATGGTTAGTCAATTCAAAAACCCTCGTGAATACCAAGGATGTGTACTAGCATGTTGGTTTCACTCTATGATAGAACAGAGCTATATTTTTGTTATGAGTGTAGTTTATGGTACAATGAGATAGATCTCTTATGTAATCGCTATTTATACTTATGCCCATTTTATGGGACTTTTTAGCATGTCAATTTTAAATTGAGATTCACAGATGGTGATGCTGAACTCATGAGTAATTTATTTCAGTGACTTTCAACCCTGGCTTTATCACCCCTCATCCCTGAAATCCTGCGGGATGGGTCAGGCATATCTATATTTTTAGCAAGTCCCCAGGTGATTCTAACATGCAGCTAGGGCTGAGAATCAAGTCCTCAGACACCAGATGCACAAGCTCCTGACTCTGCAGTATTGAGGCCTAACTCAGGGAAGTCTACCTAACTTCCCAGACTTTGCTGGATGTGTGATCCCCATCTTTAAAGCGGGGATAACAATGGCATCTATCTCAACAGGATGGTATAAGGACTAACTAGGTGATGCAATTACAACCCAGGCCAGGCAGAAAATAAAGGTGCTCTCTACAAATGACAGCTGTTATTACCGGCAGAACAGTTGGCTTTAGAGAGGAGGAAGACCAAGAATAGAAACAGCTTATCCAATAAACTTCATGTATCGGCTTTAACTTTTCCTACCATGTGACAATGAATCCTTGAATGTGAATTCACCTCTCATGGAAGAAAGTACCATCAGATTTACAGCTAATATTAAGGTCCCATGAAAAATGTTTGGAAGTGCTTCTGGCTGGGAAAAGGTACCTTCCATAACCTCAGGGTTAAGCAGACTGGGAGATTTGTGGCCATGCAATAAGAGGAATGGCTTGTTGTCCCTGAGGCCCTCTACGCACCATACTCGGTCAGTTGGGGGTGGTGGAATGTTGACCGCCAAGGTTCCTCTACATTCTTGTACTTCAACAGTGAGCAGCAGGGGTGTGTTGGAGACTTCTTCGATCTTCTTTTTAATAAACTCTGTCTCTGTTGCTTTTTGGAAATATTTTGACTTGGTAATTTTATCAACAAATCTCATAATCTTACTTGTTCGATGACCTCCAACGTACCTTCAAATGTGGAACACAAAGGGTGGTTAGCATGGACTTTGCTCTTTCACAGACAAAAACCTGTGGCTCTTCGTTCACCTTACTTTAGAGCAGCACTCGCTGTTTTGGATGGGGTGAGTCTGTGTTGGGATGGGGGCATCCTATGCTTTGCAGGGTGTTCAGCACCATCCCTGTTCTCTACCTGGCAGATGCTAGTACCATTCCCCTCAGTTATGACAATAAAAAATGTCACTAGACATTGGCAAATGTCCTCTGGGGGGAGGGGGCAAATCACCCCCAGCTAAGAACTACTACTTTAGAGAAGGTGTAAATGTCTGAAGCAGCCCAAGTCTTGACAATGGAGAGTTGGACAAAGTCCTCAGGCAGAGGTTTCTCACCTGTCCTCCTTTATACTACTCCAATACCAGATATAAATCCAGTGACATATCAGATAAATCTCATAATCTCCATGCAGCAAGTAACAAATCATACTGCAGCAATAAGTACACAAATCAGTAACTGATTGCCTTCAGGTGGCATCACATGGATACTCTGAGTGGCAATTACTTTTCTTTTTTTTTTTTTTTTTTTTGAGACGGAGTTTCGCTCTTGTTACCCAGGCTGGAGTGCAATGGCGCGATCTCGGCTCACCGCAACCTCCGCCTCCTGGGTTCAGGCAATTCTCCTGCCTCAGCCTCCCGAGTAGCTGGGATTACAGGCACGCACCACCATGCCCAGCTAATTTTTTGTAGCTTTAGTAGAGATGGGGTTTCACCATGTTGACCAGGATGGTCTCGATCTCTTGACCTTGTGATCCACCCGCCTCGGCCTCCCAAAGTGCTGGGATTACAGGCTTGAGCCACCGCGCCCGGCCGGCAATTACTTTTCAAACGGCTTGGAACTTCTTTAAAAAAATCAGCCTGGGAAACACAGTGAGACCCTCATCTCTACAAAAAACATACAGAAAATTAGCCAGGAGTGGTGGTGTGCACCTCTGGTTCCAGCTACTTGGGAGGCTAAAGTGGGAGGACTGCTTGAGCCCAGGAGGTTAAGGCTGCAGTGAACTGTGATCGTGCCACTGCACTCCAGGCCTGGGTGACACAGCAAGATGCTGTCTCAAGAAAACAAACAAACAAAAAAGTAAAAAAAATGCTACATCAAGCTGACGTGCTCACAGGCCATGAAAATAAGCTGTTGTATCAGGTCACATGTACCATGAGAAGAAGGGATATTTGCTTTTTAAAATCCTCCACAGTTCCAGAGTGTGAGGAATAGTATGTGTTCAGGGAAATGCAATTGTTCTTCAGAAGGTCAAACCGCTAAACTGTAAATAATACACACAAACTTTGGCACCAATTCCTCAAACATCTGAATTCTCATCTCCTGTAGGGTTTCAAAAGTGAATAGGTTCATATTTTCTTATAAAAGTTTCTGAATTATTTGGCTTCTTATAATTTAAGTTTCTTCAACTCACTTTAAGTAATTAAAAGATCCTCGTGGATAGGCTATTTAAGCACTTTGATCATTTCACAGTCCAAGTAACAGGCAAAGAGCGCCTTCCCTTAATGATGTTCATGATCCAAAAGACCAGCTCAGTCATCAGTGCTTTCAAAACTCACCAAAGAAAATCATCTGAACGTTTCTGCTTTGCAGGAACTTGCAGCTCAACAGAAGCAAATGTACTCCAGCTGAATCTGAGGGGAGGGAGGCTCTCTGCTGGCACCAGGGGGACGGGGCGTGTGCTTGGCTCCTCTGAAAGCCCAGGGTGATGCTTTTCATAATCAGCATGCCCTTCGACTTCTCTATTATTTAATCAAACAGCAGCAGAAAGCCATTTTAGTAAGGAAAGCTACATGGGTCTTTCTGCTTGGGGGCCTGGAATTTAAACAGGCTACTGACCGAGGATATTAATACAAAAACCATCTACTCAACATGAAAGAGGAAGGAAGATCACAGAGGAAGGAAGGGAAACAAGGCTCCCTCCCAACTTGGTGCCCTGATCCCTGGAGACTCAGAGGCACAGAAGCACTGATCCACTCACCCTTCGGCCCCTGGGAGGAGCTGTTTGTCTCCCCCGCTGGGCTCCGGGGCATCATCTTCCTCGGAGGAGCCAGCGCTGGAGGACTCCTCATCGCTGTCGGCCAGACAGAATGCCCGGGGCCTGCAACTGGACAGAGAGAGTCACCACCACTGCCTGCCCTCTCCCAAGCTCTGCTTAGAGAGAGAGAACACATACACTCATGCACACACACTCTACCACAACAGGGTTGGGATGTAACTGTTACTACACCTCGTCATTCTCTCCAACTCATCCAGAAGAGAAGAGGCCCAATCCAAGAATCCTTGGATCAGCATGGATGCTCAGGGCACTCTTCAGCGCCAAAGCCTCTGAGAGGACCACAGAGGACCTGGGCCCAGAAGAGTTTGCTTTTGAGTATGCGTCAGAAGGACAGGTGGTGGGAGTGTGATGCACACGTAAAATGCAGTGATTTCAATCAGCAGTGCAGCGGGAGCCACATGGGAGGATGAACAGAAAGAGTGGATGGCTGCAAGGGTGAGGTGACAGCTTATGCTGATGACACGGCCACTTCTCACCAATGATGGGGTGCTGAATCAAGTCCCTTGGCTCTGGCTTAGTCACTCTCCAAATTAGTTTTGACTCATGACTTCTTTCCAGTGAAACTACATATTTCACTCCACACCTGCCCTATCTCCTGAGGGTCACAGAAAAAGCCAACAACCACAGAAAAACAAGTCTCAGGAGATTCTAGGAAGCAAATGACATGAGAACCCAGGAACTTTTCTGGAAAAGTTCACATCTAAAGACTGTTCTTTTGACCGAAGTAACGGAAAGCCTCATGGGAGAGCAGCGCTACTCACTCAGCTCTCCAGGGTGGCTGCTCAGTTACAGAGGCATGGGGTTGCAGGATTACTCGCAGAGGTGAGGGGTCCAGTTCCCCTAGGAGGGGACCTGGGGGCTTCCGGGCTGAGCCTCAGGCCTACAGAAAGCAGCTTCCTCCCTGGACCGTGGCTTTGCTTCAGAAGGTACTGGCAGGGCTGTTATCTGAGCCCAGAGACTTAAATGGGACAAAATGAACAAGGGGCAGAATAATCTCTGAACACTATTACACAGCCAAATGGTCACGAAGCAGAGGCTGCTAGTTGTATTTCTGACAAGGACACAATTATATGGACAGAGATGGCAGTGGGACTCAGGACCTATCTCCCTACAGCCACAGTCCTTTGGTTTTCCGCTGATGCTGTCCTTGGGCAACCAAAGGCCCACTGGGAAGTTATCTCCTGACCAACAGGACCCAAAGGCACCCAAGGGCACAGCACGCATGCCGGTGTGGAACTGAAGGCCCAGCAATGGCCCCAGCACTGTGCACTGGGAGGGCGGGACTGAAACCTCCGTCCTGGAAACAGGAGCTGGCTGTAAGAGGACCCAGACTGTGTCCTCCCTGGTAGAACACATAGCTCCTCCTAAACCCCGCTCTGAAACATTAGAGCTGGTGCTCCGGCCAACAGGCTGGACTTCCACATTAAAGGGAAACTCCCTCTGCAGAAACAAAAGCCTCTTGTCTCTGGCCACGGGACAGCACCTAACTAACTCTTCCTCCTTCCATTAAAGGCCTGGCTGGTCCAGGAAATGCTTATATATATCCGCTGGTCACAGAGCCATTTCAGAGCATGTTGTGGTTAAGCAGCCCTCACAGGAATCTTATATTTAAAATGTATATAGCAAAATTCGGGATTCCGATGAAAGCCTAAACCAGGTCTTGGGTGAGGAAAGTCAGAGATGTGAATCCCCAAAGATCACATACTCTTCTCAGAAGAGCATCAGAGTTCTCCATTAGTAGGATGGCAGTGCCTGGGGCTCTCCGACCTTGTGCTGCCAGATATGGAATCTGTCCCCATAGCACAGGGAGTCTGCTCCTCACCCACACAGCACAAAAGGCTGCCTGCAAGCTCTGGGACCCCAGTGAGATCTACTGAGCCATCGCCCCTTGTGTCCCCACCAGGGCATATCATCTGGCAGCTCCAACCCTGGGCAGAAGATGCCAGAGGCTAAGGGCTGTGGCAAACTCTCGGGTTACTGACTTAATCCTCTGCAGGTCACAGAACAGGACAAATTTTGTGGCTTGAAGTAAATACTTTAGGTAATGCTATACCAGTTCAAGCAGATCAGATGACGTGAAATTCTGCTTTTGACTGAGTGGTACCTCTGCTCTCTGCACTGGGGGCAGTGTTATGCGGCACCCAATACTTAGGAATTCTTTTTTTTTTGAGACAGAGTTTCGCTCTTGTTGCCTAGGCTGGAGTGCAATGGTGCAATCTCGGCTCACCACAACCTCCGCCTCCTGGGTTCAAGCGATTCTCCTGTCTTAGCCTCCTGAGTAGCTGGGATTACAGGCATCTGCCACCACACCCGGCTAATTTTGTATTTTCACTAGAGACAGGGTTTCTCCATGTTGGCCAAGCTGGTCTCGAACTCCCGACCTCAGATGATCCACCCGCCTCGGCCTCCCAAAGTGCTGGGATTACAGGTGTGAGCCACAGCACCCGGCCCAATACTTAGGAATTCTAAGTGTAGCCTGGTGTTTGCCTGATACCCACTTTTATAACTGAACATGCATTTTATGATCTCAGCACAAACTTCAGAGAAAGACACACTGCACTTCCTTGTAGAAGACATGCTGGAATGTAATCAGCCTAACTGTTTTAAACACACCTCGGAATTCCAGATGAATGTGATATCCTTTCAAAGAGACACCTTAAAAGGCTTATTCTAGTTATGTTACTTCTGCCAAAAATCTTTTGGAAATGTCAGATACATAAGAAAAAGTGAATTATTTTATCACTAATACTCTTAGACTAAATATTTTATTTCTTGGTCTCATAATCACCATCGCCTCTGATGACTTCTAGCAATTTCTCAAAGACCCAAACCAACTATAAAGCAGGACAATTTGCTGTGACTCAGGATAGTTAAAACAATGTCAGGTAGCTGGGCATGGTGGCTCACACCTGCAATCCCAGCACTATGGGAGGCTGAGGCAGGTGCATTGCCTGAGGTTAGGAGTTTGAGACCAGCCTAGCCAATGTAGTGAAACCCTGTCTCTACTAAGTATACGATGAAAAAAAAAAAAAAAAAAAAAAAAAAAAAAAAAAAAAAAAAAAAAAAAAAAAAAAAAAAAAAAAAAAAAAAAAAAAAAAAAAAAAAAAAAAAAAAAAAAAAAAAAAAAAAAAAAAGTCACAGACTCTGGAGGCAATTCTGAAAAGAAGCTGAAAAAAATGCTTTAAATGAAAAATGCATAATTAGATTAAGAAGCCCTGTGAGATGTTTGCTTTGATGGGGACCACACTCAAGAATGCATTCATTTTCTTTTGAGAAAACCAGTTCCATACACCTGCCCCAGGCACACATGTGCATACACACTCACAAACTAGACCGAGTCACAGTGTAAACTGCAGGCACTCAGTGCCCAGAACACCAAGGGCCTGGGGACAGAGGGATGGTTTCAGGTAGATGTGGACTAGTGACCTGATGGAGGTCAGATGAGGCCACCTTCTGATTTGGGGACTTGTAAAAAGGGCTCAGACTGCAGTGGTCGAGCAGGAAGAGGCCAAGTGCCTTACAGGAAATGCTCCACTCCCATGCCATTCTTCATTTAAAGGCCACCCAAGAGGCAGAGCGATCCCTTTACTAACTCATTCTGGCCTTCTGCAGGGCAGTTCCTAAAGCAGAGGTGGCTCAGCTCACTATCTCAATCCCATCTGAGTGCCATACTGCCCAAAAATTATGTTACCTAAAGACTATTTAGGACATTAAAAGACTAAAGGAAAAATGCCCACAAAAATGCAGACACGCATTTCAAAGGGAAGAGACTTTGCTAGGGCAAAGCAATACCAGGTTTCAATCTCTCAGTCTCACCCTCAGGGTGCTAAGGTGGGCAAATTTCCTACCAGTAAGGACTTCTTACAGGTTGAGCAGCATCTCCTCAGAGACTCTGCAAGAGCACAGTCATTTGCACACTTGAACAGGAACTGAAAAAAGCAGTGAGATGAAGCTGAGGCCCTGCCAGGCAGGACACCAGGGAGCAGACCCTGACGTGGACTGAGGCCCTGGACAGGCAGCCAGGGCCTGGAGGAAAGGGCTCCCGCTGGCCAATTCTTCAGACATTCTGCACGTTGGAGGTTTAATATTAAGGAAGATGTCAGTTCCAAAGATCAAACGCTTCAAACAGCTACTACGTATACTGACTCCTGTCCCTCCTCAGCTACTAAGCCTCATGGTGATTCCATAAACGCTTCTGACTGAGCATGTGAAGCAGATTCTAGAATCCCTCCTGAGATTAGGTTCTTAACCATGGATGGGCTTTCAGAGGCTCCCAATGCTCCTAGAAACTGTGAGCCAAACAGGCATGTGGAAGCATTTTCTGGAAGAAGGATCCAGTGCTCTCAGATTCCCAAAAGGGTCCTTTCTGAAAAAAGGCAGTAAGGGTCCATTTTTCTAGGCCTTTTTCTCCCAAATAAAGTGCTTTTGGATTGTATTCTTCCTTGCTTTTAAAACCAAATGATAGCCATTACACATCAACATATAATTTAACACCCTCATAGGAAGAAGCAAAATATTTTATAACAAACTCTTCTAGAAAAAAAATAGTACTTTAGAAATATAAGTGAAACAGGCCGGGCGCGGTGGCTCAAGCCTGTAATCCCAGCACTTTGGGAGGCCGAGGTGGGTGGATCACGAGGTCAAGAGATCGAGACCATCCTGG
>NW_016107965.1:560461-571800 GCF_001604975.1 Cebus imitator | reverse complement strand
AAATATAAGTGAAACAATACCGTCACATTCCTAAAGCAGAGGATTTTTTTTCACTCAGTCTAGAGAAGCACAGCTTCCCAGAAACACGTCTATCCTCTGATGGGCCAAAGATTATGAACTTGAAACTGAGCTATGACGGCTGCATGAATAGCAGTGAATGTGGATGCCTACGTGGCAAGCACCTCAGGGACCTGCCTGGTTGCTGCCCCCCTGATACCATTCCCTTTGCAATGGAGTCCCTGCACCTCTGTGCCCACACAGGGCTTTTTCTAGAAAGGGCTTCTTGCACAAACGTGTCTGCCCAAGGTTGCTCTGCCACACTCCCTTTTTGTTAGATCTCACTTTCAAGACTGCTTCTGCCTCAGGTGCTTCATTTTCTAGGCAGCTCGTTCTGCAACTCTGTCGTCATGAGCTGGATTTACTGGGCTCAGCTATGCGTGGGGCTGGGGTAGGGTGGGGACGGCAGGACCAGGAGTTGAGTCTGACTAGATCAGGATTCCAGCAATTCAAATTAGGGAAGTCTATAAGACTTTGCCTGTCAGGAAAGCCACTTAACTACTCTTGATCTTGGTTCTCTCAGGCTCATGGACTGTGCCTTTATGTCCAAGAAAGTGATGAAAAGACAGGCTTCCTCATGGCTTCACGTGGGACCGAAAAAGACTCAGAAGTTACAGGGTATGAAATGCTATATGGAGAGTTGATAAATATCACACTCACCAGAAAATATAAATCCACAGATTGCCGAATGCAAACATATTTTAACAAATAGAAAAATGAAAGGAAAACAGCACAGACACAGGTTAGATTGCATATAGCTGGTAAAATTCTCCAATTGTTAAAATAGAAACATTTCATTAAATAACTTGAATAAATCAGATTAAGTAAAAGAATATTCTCCAATGTATAACCCAACTCCCCCAATTTGCAGTTACCACAAGCATGAATAAAAGCATTAGGTCAGTATCAAACCAAGCAAAAGTCTAAGAGCCAGTATCTTATATTTAGACCCCAAGGAGGTGGCTCCTTGTGGCATATTGTTGATTCCATGCAAAGGGCTAAAGATGTGAGATGCAGCCTCTAGTAAGCATTTTTAATTTGGTAAAAACAATAATGTAATAAATGTATAATCAGAGCAGTCATTTTTAAGGACAGTAGGATGTAGAAGTTCCAGCTTATCTATTCTAGGCATTTAAGAGGGAAAAAATTAAGCTTCATTAATTACCTCACAATTTTGGAATATTTACTAAATCAGACAAACTCCGGGCAGCAGATGCACTATCTACAAAGAGAGGAATTTACTAGGCAAGACAATATTGTATTATTTAGGGAAAATGCTTCTCAAAACACTGTAGGAGCACCCTCTGCACTACAAAATCAATCATCTAATTATAAATAATTCTGACTTTGTGATTAAAGCAGGTAAATTCAGACTGCTCCACATATTGCTGTTTATAACCAGAAGCTTAAGAAGGATCTTAATGATTCTATTTGAGGATCATTTTATTGCTTGGATGAGTCTGCCCTGCTTGTCTGAGTCAGTGATGCTTTCTGGGTAATCAATTTCATGTCTACCACTGCCAGCACTGAGGTCAAAGGCGCTGTCGCTGGGTTGGGAACTCACAGGCCGAAGGGGATGAGACAAGGAAACTATTCCCTGAAATGTTCTGGTCCAGGAGCACTTACACAGAAGCTCATGTAACATCCAGGGGCCACTACACATCAAACCTGCTTCTCAAAGGCTCAGGGAGGGGTTGGTCCCCCAGGATTAAATTAGTAAATTTGTATATAGCCCCTTACCCTTCTTTGCCAATTTCTCCAACCTTCAGGGCTTCAACAAGAGGCTCTTTACCTAGTTTGGTCAAATTCATTTTGGTCTCAAGAGTCATCAGAAAGGACCCATTGTAGGACATTTCCAAATCGATCCAGAGTCCTGGAGAAATGGTGAAAAAATAGAAGTTTTTTTTTTTTCCCCACACATGATTATAAATGAGAGTATAAAAACTTACATTTAAAAAATCTAAATAGGCACCATACTGAAAGTCCATGTATTGTCTGTCTACTAATACAGGCAAGAAGATGACTGAGAGCACGTTATGCCATCGACGCACATGAGAAAAGGTCGTGGAACAGACCTTGGAAACAGGCAGCATCTCGGGACCCATTAACATGGTCCTGGGGAATTCAGTGCACACGTCAGCACTGGAAGGCTCCCTATCTTCTGGTTTCTAAAATTTCCTTGTATTTAGTGAGAAAACGTATGCCCAGCAGAAGGAAACGGCTTGACCCAGGGCAAAACCAGGACAAGACATGATGATGATGACCAGCCAGTTACGAGGCAGAAGGGAAGTGTGAAGACTTCACTGTAAGCTGGGTTGTTCGAGAACCACTGTCTTTCTTAAAATTCTCCAGTTTTGGGAGTGGGACACAGAAAATGGCTCAGATTTAATAGGAAGAGTAACAAAAACATTTAGGACTTTTCTTTCTGGAAACTATCCACTAATGGAAACCAAAGAATTAACTTGCAATTCCTAGGGTTATCCAGATAAAAGTGGGTAATCACTTTGTACCTTGGTCTAAAAATCAGCTCCTTAGGAAAGATATTATGCCAATGAGATCATATCTAAAAGACTTATAGCGTCATGGAATTTTACTGGGATGGCCGCTGACCAGTGGTTTAAAATGCAAACAGTATGTATCTTACAACTCTCTTCTACTTGAGGATTCTATGATTTGGCAAATAATTTTCTGTGATTTTTCAGACTTGGGGCTCCAGAAGATGGCATGGACTTTCTATCAAAATGTGACCCTTTAAGTGGGTGTTTCAATGTTAATAAACTTTTATAGATCCTCATAAAACAAATGACAACATCTAAAAGGAAACAGGAAATTAATCTAAAACTGTTGTTCACACACAGCATCATTTTCAAGCAATTACAGTTATAAACAGCCCATCCCCTACATGGCTACCACCGAAGATAAAAGCACTGCTTAACCCCAAGCAGCACTAATGATGTCATTCCTCACTAAAGGCAGGATGATTTCCATTCTGTTTTCAACAAATTCTTCTTACCATAATGGAAGGTAATTATTTTCCATGAATGACTGGGTTTAATTAAGTGGTATGGAGATCAATTGTGATTATCTTCTTTACAGCAATACTCACAAAACTGCTCCATTTCTTGTTTACATTAAGCAGTTAAAAATAATTAATTAGCTTGCTCTTCAAAGGTACTATTACTGGAAATAAGGGGTATATCTGCTTTAATAAATACATTCAATTTTTAATCACTTCAGTAGAAAGGGGATTAGAGCAAAAGGCCAATATTAATAGATTTTAAACTCAATGTAAAAAAACAACAATAAAGAAGGTATTTATTGTTGTATAGTATTTCCAGCTTTGAGAATAGATTCAAACTACCTGGTTAATATATACAGCCAAACATAATCGTTTCTTTTGAAAATTGTAGTCAAGTTTCCAATAAATATTAATAGTATGTATTGCCTTTGAAAATTGACATATTAAAGACACCAGAATTTTAATTCTTACAAAATAGAAGGTTTTGCTAGTCTGTTTTTTAAATGAAGAGATGCGGATTTAGGATTAGTAAACTGCTGGCTCACGCCCCTGTCACAGGGACATTCCACCCAATGATGTGTGGTCCAATGCCCCTGTCAGGAGTGGGGGCCAGGGGAAGGCCCAAGGAAGAGCAAGGAGCCCAGTCACATAGATTGGGGCTTGCATTTCACTGGAAGTTTCTTTACTTCTATGCCATCAGCCCCCCTCATCTGCATCAAGGAGACCTATACAGCTTCTTCCAGGGAGGACTGTGTACACCCTGGCACCTGACACAGTCTCCCTTTTTCTGCCTTCACCAGCCCACCCTTACTTCTTGCTCCAGCCTCCCTTGCTGCTGTTGTCAGGAAAGAGGCTGTACTGAGCAGCCACAGAGCCTGGTATCTGAGGATGAGGCTTGGGCATCTGACCGAGCCTCTGCCTAGGGGAGCGGTTTGTTTTAAACACTGAAGATGCCTCATGAGACCCATCCACAGGGCCCTGCTCAGCCCTCATAAAAATATGAAGGAGTCAAGAATGGTTTAAGAACTTTTTTCTTCCCTGAGATGGAGTCTCCCTCTCACCCAGGCTAGAGTGCTACCTGGTATGATCTTGGCTTGCTGCAACCTCCACCTCCCAGGCTCAAGTGATCCTCCCACCAGTCTCCCAAGTAGCTGGGACCAGAGGTATGCACCACCATGCCCAGTGTGTGTGTGTGTGTGTGTGTGTGTGTGTACATTTATTTTTGGTAGAGACAGGGTTTTCCCATGTTGCCCAGGCTGATTTCAAACTCCTGAGCTCAAGTGATCTGCCCATCTTGGCCTCCCAAAATGCTAGGATTACTTTGGTAGGTGTGAGCCATTGTATCAGGACTGGGAATGGTTTAAGAACTTTTAAAAGCAGACATGAATGGTAAATAAACATTCCAACAAATGACTCTAATATGACGTGCTTGCATTCAGATGAGGGTAAC
This sequence comes from Cebus imitator, assembly GCF_001604975.1. NCBI lineage: Eukaryota > Metazoa > Chordata > Mammalia > Primates > Cebidae > Cebus > Cebus imitator. The sequence continues at coordinate 567,274 of NW_016107965.1, read as the reverse complement.
AATACTATTTTAGCATTAAGTGTAAAGAAAAATTTGCTTTTGTAACAATGATTCAGCAGGCAGAAGGTGACTTGAAAACCTGGGAGCACAGGCAACTCCCAAAACTTGGAGCAAAGACCAACTGGTTACATGACAGGTGAGTCAGGAGACCCCTGCCTTGCAAGACTGAAAGATGAAATTAACAGTGACTAGAAGGGTTGTCTTCCTCTTGGGGACTAATGTGGCAACAATGTGAACATGGGGACACACTTGCTCCACGAGCAGCGTCTTCCACTCTCACCCAGCTAAATGCTACTTAATCTAGAGGAAAGCAGTTACAGGGACTTTTCTTTTGTACTCTGGACAAATGGTAAGACTTGGGTGTAGGCATTTCACTGGAAATACTTTCTATAACCATGTGCCTGGCTGGTGCTCAAGAACAAAACCAGAAATTGAGGAGCAGGACAATTTTTGATGCCTTTAAATAGGAGTAAGGCAGGCAGTCCTGAGAGGTTCTCTGGGAAAGGGGGCTGGAGGCACGCATACAGTGGGTCTCTTCCACATTAAGGGGTCCTCATGTTGAGAGTTATCCAGTGGTAACGAGCGGCATTGATTATTAATGAGCCCCTATAAAACTGCCACTTCAGGCTGGGTACAGTAGCTCGTGCCTGTAATCCCAGCACTTTGGAAGGCCAAGGCAGGCAGATCACTTGAGGCCAGGAGTATGAGACCAGCCTGGCCAACATGGTGAAACCCCATCTCTACCAAAAATACACAAATCAGCTAGGCATGGTGGTGCGCACCTGTAGTCCCAGCTGCTCGGGATGCTGAGGGAGAATGGCTTGAGGCCAGGAAGTGGAGGTTGCAGTGAGCCATGATCACCCTACTGCACTCCAGCCTCTGCCCCAAAAAAAGAAAAAAGAAAAAAACCTGGCACTTCATGCAGCAACACCAGTGACAATGAAATAAGACTTAGTCTGTGTACAAGGAACTGCAAAGAGCTCAGAAGCTGTTTTTCCACTCTTCAGCTTTATAGGGGCAGGATCAATTACCAACACCACCACTACCCAGAGACACTATGGCAAAAATGACAGCTTATTCCACCAAAAAGTGTGGAATTCTTAATATTACACGTTCTTAATGCATAATATCAGAGCCAAAAACAGAGATGAACCCCTGCCCTCAGGAAGTGTATGTCTGAAGAAAAATAAAAGTGGCCTAGGACAGCTGGTGCAGCTCAGACCATGATGCCACACGATATCATAAACTGCCTTGGTGCATGTCCTCACAGACAAGGGGTGGCCACAACCGCAAGAGGTTCTTCTGCCTTCGGTCTGGTTTTCTAGTTAACAGACCCCATGGCCTCAGCCCTCCCGTGACCATGTGCATCTAATAATCTCGCAGAGTGGTTCACTGTTTTATTACTATTTAGGCATCTGTCTCACTGGAGGAGGCTCGACAGGACACCTGGTGCTAGGAAGTAGTTAAGGGAACCAAAACTCTGCACACCTGAGCTTGGTCCTCACATTTTCTCCTCCATTTCCCTCTACCTATAACTATTAATAGCTGATTTCACTCTGAAAGTCAACATTTGGCAACCAAAGAACAAAACTTCTTAAAATGGAACATTTGATAACATATTATCAAGAACAGATGTTGGCATTATTCAGTTCTGGGATGAACACACCAATAACTGTTGCGCTCCTAGCAAAGAGACTGGTGCCATATTGTTCATTCAGATACTACAGAAACTCAGCAGTTCCTTGTGTATGGATGTGTCTTTGATGACAGACATCATTTTTAGCTTTGTCTGCCTGTAACTGTCCTCTGAAATAGCGCTTCACCCCTTCAAGGTTGACAAGCTGCAAATCAGGGTCTCCTGTCTCCCACCCCAGCCACGTTCCATAAGAGGTATGACTTCCCCTTTGCACACTAAGTGTTTTTCTTCCCGCAGCACAATCTGGCCAGAGCCACTCCTATCAGCCCCATGCACTAGAGTACAGCCCTGCCTTTGCACTCAGGAGCAGGCAGCCCCAGTGGCCGCAGCTGCCTTCTAATTTCACTCTTGAAGTGGGTATGGCAGGAGGGGTGGGCAAGTTATGACTGACTCTGGCTCTGGTTTTCTGTAATTACTCAGGTGGCAAAGTAGCATCGGTCCCAACACTGGATGTGAAGGCACCAGGCATGTAGGTTAAGGTCTGGAACATCAGTGAGGATGACTAAGACAGCTCTGGAGACAGACAAGGTCTCTATTTCAGTGGGACATGGTAATATTTCCACAGAATCTGAGACATTCAGTCTAAACTTGGGCTGTTATTTGGGTATCTTGAAACAAGGCAAAACCCAATAGCGTCCTCTGTCCATGTGGACACTCAGTGGCTATTTGCAGTTTTAAATACATGCTACAGACATCTTGAAGACTAACTGAATTCATCTAAGCCTGAGGGGTATGCATCCTTTGATCATTGCTACTGACATAACTGTGGTCCCCTGCTCTGAAACCACTAGTCCCAAGCATAGAAGATGAAAACCTGCTGACAGAAGCGGCCTCACCCAGCCTCTTCAGGATGATTTTATTAATACTAACAAAGTGGCCGGCGAGCAGAAGCTAACACTAATGCTGACTACATGTCACATACTGAGTGCTTTACACAGAAAACTGCATCTCTACTACACCTGAATAAGGCATGCAGCACTGCCATCAGCACTTGAAGGATGAGGAAACTGAGGTATATAGTGGTTAGTGGCTTCCCCACAGTTGTACTGCTGAATGGTGTACGAGCAGAGCCCAAACACAGGTCAACTGGCTGTAGAGCCAATGCTCATGACCAGCCTCTGACGGGGCCTAGACTCCCTGGAACAGGTTGGAAGTGTGAGGCTGCTGCTGACCCCAGGCAAGTCGCTGCTCTCTGGGCTATGGCTGGGTGGAGTGAGGCAATGTGACTGCCCTTTCAAGTCTGCCCAGTTCTTCAAGGGTTTGGAAAAAGAGCTATGTTTTCTAAATTTTTAGCCATAAGAAAAAGGATTAGGAGAGAATGTACCAAAAATGTACTAAAAAGGTAACCCTGGTTATCTCTGAATGGTGGGATAATGGGTAATATTTTCTTTTTTACCTTTCCTGAATATTTCCATTTTCCCCACAATGAGTATTTGTCGAATGAATGAATGAACAAACACCTAACGGAATTAATAAAATGACTGGAACAAACCCTAATGGAATTAATAAAATGACTGGAAAGAGTTTGGCTGAGTGGCAGGCCCTGGAGGCAGGTAGGGATGAAGGCTGGGTAGAAGAGGCCAGTCTGGTCAGGGAAGGGTAACAGACACAGGTTTCTGGGCCTTGCTGTGCGGCCTAAAGGAAATAAAGGAGACTCATATATAGCCCACAGGTGGAGGGGCCACTTCCAGGGTGTGTGTGGAGTGGGGAGGCGTCAGAGCTGAGGCAGGAGGAGCATAGCCAATTTCTAAGGGACAGAGCTTGTCCACTGTCCAGCTATCTGCCTTTGGTGGGAAGTAAGGGTGCTCTGGGAAAGGTGGTCATTTAACCTCATTCACTTCACTTGAGACAGGTTGCATGTGTTGGAACAGGGACAAGCCAACATGGCTATCACGTGTGATTTCATTCAGAACCATAGACTTTACTTCTTATAGGAGCAAGGCCATGAAAGGGGAGAACAGCATTTTTCTTTGTTTGTCCTGGTAGGATCTGCCGGCTTTGATATGTAGGATGGTCAACTGGACACTATGGCCACCTCCATGCTAAATGCTCTAATAGCAGCATCCAGGCAGTCATGATACTAAGCCATCCTTAGTGGGCACTCAAAGAGCGCCTCCTTGCTCCAGATGCTGTTTTGGTGCCTTTTTTGTATTGACTCATTTAATCCTCATGACAAACCTATGAAGTAGGTGCTGTAAGAATGCCTATTTGAGCTGGGCACAGTGGCTCATGCCTGTAATCCCAGCACTTTGGGAGGCTGAGGTGGGTAGATCACCTGAAGTCAGGAGTTCAAGACCAGCTTGGCCAATGGTGAAAGCCCCTCTCTACTAAAAATATAAAAATTAGCTAGTCATGGTGTAATCCCAGCTACTTGGGAGGCTGAAACAGAAGAATCACTTGAACCCAGGAGGCGGAGGTTGCAGTGAGCTGAGATCACACTACTGCACTTCAGCCTAGGTAACAAGAGTGAAACTTGGTCTCAAAAAAAAAAAAAAATCCCTATTTGAGAGATGAGGAAGTATAGAGGTTCAGGGGCTTGCTTGAGGCCATGGAGCTATGGACCAGGCAGTCAGGGTCCAGACCTGGTGCTCAAAACCAGTGCTGTCTGTTGCCTCAAGAAGAGCATCCCCAGGATGGAATAATCCAACCAGCAGTGGCCAGAATATCCTTTCTGAGCATGTGCCTCCAACAAACATGCACAAGCCAGGAAAGATTTTAGAAAAGAATGTGAGGGGATCCCTTAGGAGGTGGTACTCCTTGGAGCTGTTCAGGGCTCCTTCACCTGGGCCACATTTCCCTGGAAGGTGAGCTCTGCTTTTCAGAATCAGTTTGCTTGTCGCCCAGATTCAAATTTCACTAAAAGGCAAGATTCCCCCTTAGAGAACTGGAATCCAAAATGCTTATTTATTCCCTTCATGGTCATTTCTGACTTATCATCATAAATGCATCATTTGCGGACTTGGGAAAACCTGATTTGATCAAACTTTGAAAACCCCACTGGTTTTATGTCTTTATGTTTCTTTAATACCTTGTTACACAGGCAGGCAAATCTCTAAAAACGTACCCTCAAAGGAGTTAAATAGCCTCAAATGGACTAAAAACTGGCAAAGTTTTGATCTAGTAGTGAAATGTCTCACCACAGCTCCTGCTTCAGAAGAACAGTTAAGAAGCTTGACACTTAGGTGTTTGCTGAATTTTACTCAAAGTCTGACCCAAAGCTTCCCTGAGAGTCCGCGGAGTTCAAAGCCACAGGGGCACTTTTTAGATGCTACAAAGCCCCGTTGTGGCCCTGCTCCCCTCTTCTTGGAAATAGCTACAAATTCAACAAAGGACAGTCCTGAGATAAGAGACTGCTAATGCAGTAGAAAATACAGCGTGTACACTTATTACTTTAAGCCTCTCATGAGGTTTGTGTTAGCTGATCATTCACCAGCTTGTTACACATTTCTAAAGAGGCAAAGAGCAAAAACAAATAGAGAGGCCACCTGAGTTATAGGAAGAAAGGTAGATGTACACTGATAGAGTGAAGATGCTAGCTATGCAGTCAATGCATAAATAATTAGATAATGCTTTTTTTTTTTTTTTTTTTTTTTTTTTTTTTTTTTTTTTTTTTTTAGACAGAGTCTTGCTCTGTTACCCAGGCCTCAGCCTCCTGAGTAGCTAGGATTACAGGTGCATGCTACCGTGCCTGGCTGATTTTTGTATTTTTAGTAGGGATGGGGTTTCACCATGTTGGCCAGGCTGGTCTCAAACTCCTGGCCTTAAGTGATCCACATGCCTTGGCCTCCCAAAGTGCTGGGATTACAGGCATGAGCCGCCGTGCTCAGCCAATGCATCTTTTATAATTTTGCATGGCATTAAAACACTCTAGTTGAGCCATTTGCCAAAAATTGAAATGTTTTCTACTTTTACTTTCAGTGAACCAGAAATTACCAAACCTAGAAATACCCAGATTCATCAAGATGTAGACATAATTGAGGGGTGACAGGTGATCTCAACATGCAGGAATTAGATGGACTTCCCTGGATGTGCAAATACTACTCTGGTCTACCTTTCTCTGAAATTGATGTGATGCTAAAATGGGCTGTCAGGTGAAATATTGCTGGAGAGATACACTAGAGCTGCTAACTATAGTGCTAGAAAAATCTCTTCATATTTACATCAAATGTATACAATAGCAGAAAAACAGATTTCACTAAACACAATTCAAGAGCCATCTGATATAGCCAGAGAGAAAAATAGCTTCCATACTCTACAAATTTTATAAAACATTTACTTCAAAACAACTATCACTCTCTTGAAAAGCTGTAATTATTTTTTCTCCTACCTCATTCCTAAGCCATTTTAGGAAAAATGTAAATATGGTTTAAGTGGAAAGAGGCTCACTTGGCAAGTAAAAACATCAGTGAGAATTCTCTCTGCATGCTAATGGGCTATTCTGGCCTACCTGGCTCATTCCTTTTTTTTTTTTAAACAAACTCCTGTGTACTAAATTTTCCCCATCAAGATCCTTTTAAAACCATATTTATGGTTTACGTGCCATAAGAGATACAAATCTTTACATCATTATCATTTTACGTAAACACTCTCTACAATCTGATCAACTCTTTAACCCCCAACCACAAAAGCAGACATAAATAATGTGTTAGTAACATGTTTTAAAACTCAAATCTGAGAACATTCCTCCAGTAGGGAGCCCTACTCTCAAAATATTGCCTTTGAATATACTGTATGTCTTCATTTCTCAAACATGTACCGAGCACCCACTAGGAGTAGCAAGAAACATAAAGACAGAAGACATGAAGGTCAAAAAATCTGCAACCTACAAGTTAGGGGAGGTAAGGATGTGAATACATGCGAGGAGAGGCAGCTCCAGGCAAGGGGCTGGGGCCGGGTCAGCTGTACCTGTGAGGCCCATGAGAAGTGAGTGCAACTGAAATCCAGTCAATGCTCATGCTCTGGCAAGGGCTGCAACTCTCACAAAAGCGCAGGCCCCATCAGCTGGCATGTGGGCATCCTTGGGCTGGAGGAGGCCCTATATAACCAAGAGACTAAAAGACATAGGATGGGGATCTTGGATCTATTCTAAATCAGTTTTTTTTTTTTTTTTTTTTTTT
>NW_016107965.1:558188-559946 GCF_001604975.1 Cebus imitator | reverse complement strand
TGACCTCAGGTGATCAGCCTGCCTTGGCCTCCCAAAGTGCTGGGATTACAGGCATAGGCCCCCATAGTTTTAAGGCTATGATTGTTAAGAGCAAAAAGACATGAAACAGATGACTTAAAAAGTCCTCAACACCCTCCAAACACAAAACCATCATGGTACTGAATCTGCAGCAAAGGGTATATTTAACACTCAAAGAACGGTCAGTTAGGAGTTACCTTGGTGATCAACGTAAGGCTTGAAGGCCTGGAGGATTTTTGGCACAGCCACGCCCATGTCCAGTTCCGTCAGCGTGAGCTCATTCATAAAGTATGGGAGCTAGAGGAAACAAACAAGGAGTGAGACCCATAAGCAACCTGCAAAACATGCTGTTAGAAGTCAACATGCTTCCAGAGAGGATGGTGGCACAGTTTTGGGGACATATCATTTATTTAACCAAATGTGCACATATCACGTACTAGGCTTTGTACTCCAGACAGAGCCATGAAGAGGTCAGGCCAGGGCCTGGCTCTCAGGGGCTTTATACTAGAAAAGCAGAAACAGGTAAATACATAGACAATATACTTCCAGAGAGTGATTAGTGCTGCAAAGAATATCAAGCAGGTAATGGGCAGAGGAAACATGTGCTGGGTGGGGGTGGCTGTTTTGGCTGAGGAGGTCAGGGAGGGTTTCTCTGAGGAGCAGCATTTGAACCGAGACCACCTACGGAGAAGGAGCCAGCCATGCTGGTTAACAGCATCCCAAGTTTGCTGAAGTTTGAAGAAACAGATCTCTCTCAGACTCTCAGTGGGGAGTAAGAAATTGCTACAACAAGGCCGGGTGCAGTGGTTCATATCTGTAATCTCAGCACTTTGGGAGGCCAAGGTGGGTGGATCACTTGAGGTCAGGAGTTTGAGACCAGCCTGGCTAACACGGTGAAATCCCACCTCCACCAAAAAATACAAAAATTAGCCGGGCATGGTGGCGTGAGCTTGTAGTCCCAGCTACTCGGGGAGGCTGAGTGGATCACTTGAATCTGGGTGTAGAGGTTGCAGTGAGCCAAGAATGCACCACTGCACTCCAGCCTAGATGACAGAGCCAGACTCTGCATCAATTAAAAAAAAAAAAAAAATTGCTACATTTCTGATAGGCAAACTTAAATGTGTATGAGAATCCTCGAAAAACAGCACATCCTTTGACCTCATGCTGGACATTTTCTGTTTGCCCCGCCAGAGCTATACTCTACTACTCTCTACCCCTGGTGGTTGGTCTGTGTGAACTGTGCCAATGGTCTCTCTTACCCTCCAGCTGTTGGCTGGGCATGGCCAATGGGATACACCAATGGACAATGGATGGGGAGGCACACAGAGAAGAGTGTTGTTGGGCATCTGTCCCCCCGATCAATCTAGTGAAGGCCACAGCTCTTGTACCATAGGCAGCCTCTCCACACAGCTGCCCTGCCCAAGTTCTGGAAACTGCCCCTTGCCTTTGCTGCTCCAGGGAGGGTAACACCTCCTGCTTCTGCTATCCATGGAGTACAGCACTCTCCCTGTGGGTTTTTCTCCATCTGTCCACACCTTTATAAACCTTCCCTTCAGCAAACTCTCTCCAGGATTACTTATCTGAGTGTGCCATCTGCTTCCTGCTGGGACCCTGACTAATACACACCCCAAATCTATCCGTAGGAATTTATTCTACAGGAAATAACATAAGAATACTGGCATCGGCCGGGCGCGGTGGCTCAAGCCTGTAATCCCAGCACTTTGGGAGGCTGAGGTGGGT